>NW_028274817.1:126011072-126158572 GCF_037043125.1 Eumetopias jubatus
GCAACGTGCAGGCACTCAGGGTTTGGACATCCAGGTCCGACCTCCTGATATGGGGACTCAATGTCTTCCGTGTCTATTTGTAGTGACATCCCCGTCACATTTCACAAAGATTTTAAGGGAAACCATCACTCTTGATGCACAATTTAAAAGTTGATTCTTTAGCCATCCATATGGAATGAAGGAAATTGTACAAACAATTTTAGAAGCTGGACTAACTAGAAAGGTTTTCTTTGGTGGGGGAAGGCTTTTTTTTTTTTTAAAGTTCTGTTTTTAAGTAATCTCTATACCCAACATGGGGCTCGAACTCACAACGGTAAGATCAAGAGTTTCATACTCCACGGACTGAGCCAGCCAGGCGCCCCTCACTAGGGAGATTGGGCATTTTTTGTTTTGTCTTATTGCTTTAAAAATATTGTTTTATTGCTCAAAAAAATAGGTTTTGGTTGTTGTGTGTTTTTTCGAGGAGAGGGACTCTCTTGAGTTGGGGTGGGGCGCGTTCTGGGCAGACTGCTCTGGCGGTCCTGCAGAAAGGGGGTTAGGTGGGAGACCACTCATAGGCTCTGGAAAGCCTGCATTAGGGGAGTGCACAGCGTCAGTGGAAAGACAAGAATGGTGTTAAGGAGATAAAACCAGGACTGTGGGAATGAGTGAGTGTGGGTTTCGAAAGAGCAGGGAGTTAACTCAAAGTCAACCATTAGCCTGGAATTGCCCAGGGCCAGACCCGGAAAGGTGGGGAAGAGGGTGTGGGGACAGAACTTAATGAGTTCCAGTTATGGATGTAGGTTCCAGGACCGTGCGGATCTGGGCGTTCCCTTGCCTGGATGTGTTTGGGCCACCAGAGAATGATCTGGCAATCGCCCCATCTTGGATCCCGTGCCATGCGGTCCTCTGGTTTTCAACAAGGGAGCCATGAATGCACAGTGGGGAATGCGTGGTTCCCTTCAACACACACTATTGGGCAAACTGGATATTCACGTGCGAAATAATGAAATTGGACCCTTGTCTGACCACCCTCCCCCCGCCCCCGCCACACACACACACAAATTAGCTCAGGATGCATTAAAGACTCAAACCTGCAATGCGAAACCTTTAAACTCAGGAACACACAGGGGAAAGGCTTTTTGATGCTTGTTTCAGTAATGATTTCTCAGATGGGACACCGAAAGCACAGGCAACAAAAGCAAAAACAGACAAGGACGGTTGCCTTGAAGAAAAATGTTACACAGCAAAGGGAGTGATCACCAGGAGGGAGACACGATCTTTAGAACGGGAGGAAATATTTGCAAATCACGTATCTGATCCTACAGAGCTTGTATTTGGGGCATATGGTAGACCACCTTAAAACAAAAAAACAAACAAAAAAAAAAAACCCGGCCACTACCCAAAATAGATTGTGAGTATTTGCTTTATGGTAAGAGTTCTTAATTCTGATTTATCTGTAAAAATCCACCAATTTGTCTTAAGGATGCAAACAGATTCACTCCGTGTTACTGTTACTGTATTATGTGGTTTCTAGTCTCCCTGGGGAATAAAGAAGACTCTCTTGATTTTCCAGGTGGTTGGTGGCATTTCATTGATTCTCTGGAGGACCCTTCACATTTGTGCTCCTGATGGGTAAGTCCATCCATCCTTTGTCGGCTGCATAATGCTCAGCACTCTTGACACAAACCTCCCAGCTTCTCCGAGTGGCTCCCCGAGCCTCGCAAATCTGATTCTGTGTTTCTGAGAACCATCTGTGGGCTCTCAGTGGTTCTTTTGCTTTTCGTCGAATATCTGAAAATTCTCCAAACACGTGTATCTTCCTGCACCAAGTTCACACTTGGAGATCGTCCAGGAGGGAATCCCATGCATCGTTTTGGTTGTAAATGAGGGTGGTAGACTCAAAGTTTACTTTTCTGGGGTGATGCAGCAAACAGCTGTAGCTTTGCACAGAGCCAGAACAAAACTGGACAGCCATCAACACAAACCTACACCCCGCCGGTTCCACAGCAGGACGAAGGCTCCCTCTTCTTCCGACGTTCCCGTCTGGGCACCACAGAGAGACAACAGGGATTGAGCATATGTCCAGATGATTAAATGCATGCACAAAATTCCCATACATAATGGAGACTCCATTTTGGTTGCTAGCATTAATCAAACTAGCCTGGCATTTCCTGCCAAGTCTATGAATGTGCAACTGGTAGTATATTGTTTGGGAAAGAGAAGGCCACTCTTCCAAAAAAAAATTGAGCTTAAAGATTGGAAATTGTGCATTGAACTCAGAAGAGGCATGCTCAGAATTATGACTCTGTGTTCAAGCTTTAACAAATGCTTTGACTTTTTATGTTCTTGACCTACAGAGCCCAGCTCATCCATTCCAGTTTGCTTAGAAACATTACAATTTCTGATTTTCAAATGGAAAAATCAGGCTGGTGATGCTGCCTCCTTTTGATGAGAGACACGGATGTCAGGTCAGGCATTTTCCTACAGTCATCCCCTTCTCAAACCAATTATTTTTGGCCTCCTTTTGGACCTCAAAATAGGACCAATGACAAGTAGGGAAATGTATATAAAGATAAGTCAATTTATACATTTTTAAGATACAAACAACAGCAGATGAAAGAATCAGTTTCCACCACGAAAAGCAGGCACACTGTATTAAAGATTTGATGTTGACATAAATGGAATTAATTCTGTGAGATCTTTCGTACTTCTCCAGCAGATTTTGTAACTCAGTAGAAAAGCTTGAAACATGCCATGAACTGTGTGTTCCTGGGAGAATCCTAAATGCGAGTCTATTCAGGATATCTTAGTAGTTCAGACTTGGTGTGCCGCCCTGGGTGGTGGAAGGACCCGATGCAAGAAGTGGGTGGGTTTTCTCATTTCCCGTGATCCCATCCTGGGTCTGTAACTGTTCTCCAGTGAGCCAACCCCAACCTAATTTCAATGCCAATGGTATATTCCATTTTAGGTAGAATTAAAGAATTAAATAAATAAGAACACAAATAGTGGGCAAAACACAAGCATAAAGTGGACCACCTGCATGTGCCACAGAAATGGACAATTCCAAGGACCATCTACCCCACTGGTTCTCAGAATTCACTAATTTATTCTGCTTTCTAAAGAGCATGAAAATAATCTCCTCTGAAAAATCAGGCAACAGGTCTTCCAACTCTTGATCGGTAGCTAGAGAAGATCACGTTGGCTGAGCTCGATTTGGGAGAATTTCAACGTGAACCCACAGGCATTGTCCTCCCATCGCTGGGTTGGATTAGGCTAACACACCATTTGCTAGCCCTCAAAGGGGTCAAAACACAGCACAAATCAACTAGGGCTCAGTGTTCTTCCCCTAAATCGGTCGGGGGAGGCCAGTTTTAATAGCAACCCCGGGGGGGCGGGGGGCGGTGCCTGGGTGGCTGTCGTTGGGCGTCTGCCTTTGGCTCGGGTCGTGATCCCAGGGTTCAAATAGCAACCCCAGGATCTTAGTCCAACAAAAGTGTATGTGTCCCCAGGACATGCATGTTCCCTACATGCTGACAGGGATCCAAGTCTTCACTATGTAAAACACCACCTTCCTTAGTTAACATGAGCTGAGAAAGACACCGGGGAGTCACGTGTGGGCCACACACCCTGCGTGTTCACACACACCGACATTGCACCAGGCAGGACAGCTCAACGTGGTGTTTCCCTGCGAGGCATGCTGGGAAGTGTGGGGAACAGATCGAGCTGTCAATGGGCACCAGTCTCTGCCCCAAACCCTCAGAAATCAGATCCCCTGACTGCAGCCAAACACCAAAACAAAGCTCGTAAATACTAATTCTATCCTCATCCTGGGAGATGTCCAGATGTTCTATAGGAATTTCAGGCCAACAGCTATACAGGGCGCAATGGTAGATGTCAGGTAGATGTGAAGATACCAAGGAAGGTATCAATCTAGATCCTTGATCAGCGCGGATTCCAGGCGGTTTGGACGATGGCTGGAATTAGGCACCCCCGTGAGGTTGGCGGCCATCACAGCAAACAAACAACAAAGAACAGGGTATAACAAGTGTTATCAGGGATATAGAGAGATGGGAACCCTTGCGCATTGTCGGTGGGGATGTAAAAGGGCGCAACTGCTATGGAAAACAGTATGGCGGTGCCTCAAGAATTAAAAATAAAACCATCCCGTGATCCAGCAATTCCACTTCTGGGTGTATACTGGAAATAATTGAAAGCAAATGTCTTGGAGAGACATTTGCACACCCATGTTCATAGCAGCATTATTCACAATAACGGGAATGTGGAAGCAACCCAAGTGTCTATCAACAGATGAGTGGATGAGCAAAATGTGGGTCCATGCGCATGGTGGAATATGACTCAGCCTTGAAAAGGAAGGATGTTCTGCACCTGCTATGATGTGGATGGACCTCAAGGACATGGTGCTGCATGACATAAACCAGACACAGAAGGACACATCCTGTGTGATTCCACCTATACGGGGTCCCTAGAGGAGTCCCATCCACAGAGAGGGAGAGTAGGTGGTGGGACCAAGGGCTGCGGGAAGGGGGCTGAGGACTTACTGTTTGATGGGGACAGAGCTTCAGTTTGGGGAGATGGAAAGTTCTGGGCATGATGGTGGGGATGGTTGCACAACAGTGAACGTGCTTCATGCCCCTAACAGCATATTGCCACATGATTAAAATGGCTAATTTTTTGTTATAAATGTCTTAATTCAGTTACAAGGAATCGGAGAGGCCCAATACAACTATCTAAGGCTGTTTTTCTTTTACCACTTAGTCCTTGGAAGGTAGAAACCCAGTCCCTCCGTAGACAGTGCATCCCTGAGTGGACCCCGTGTTCTGTCCCAGCCCCTGTGAGTCTGGCTGAGGGGCTGGAGACAAGGTCACATGGCCACCAGACACTCAGTCACATACAGTGCGCAAAGCCGTGGTGGCTAAATTGAGGCTTGTGATGTGTCCATCAGACAAGTGAATTGATTATCGTTCTTTTAGCTTGGGAAAACTAAGGATAAGTGGCCTCATTTGGAAGAGAATGTTCTGGACAAAGGGGCCAGATGGGCAGATGGTCATGAACAGAGATTACAAGAAATGTCTGGGATGGCTCAGACAGGGGCAGAGGAAGGAATGTGCTTTCTTAAGCCTCATGTGTATTTGTGCAATATTTTAGGGGATATTTTGAGAACTCTTCCTCTTGCAAACAAGGCTAATGTGTGCCTTTTAAAAAGTAGAGAGATCCAATTGCATGAAAATGCAATTAACTTCTGCAATCTTGCTTGAGCCTTGGGCCCATCAAATCCCTTTATAGAGCAGGGAGGGAACCCCAGTTCGTAGATCTGGACATCCCAGAAATTTGGCAAGGCACCTGCCAGATATAGAGGTGAGCCTATTGGGAGGCAGGCACACTAGGACCTCAGAGGCACAGACGGGGTGGGAAAGAGCTATGGTAAGCAGGATTCTGAGGTGGTCTCGAGATTTCTGTGCCCTAGTGCACACACCCTGTATCATCCCGTCCCCTGGAGTATGAGCAGGACCCATGAGTATGATGGATGTCACTCCCCTGATGATGTTACTAATCAGGTAACTGTGACTTCATCAGAGGGAGATTATCCTAGGTAGGCCTGACCTAATCAGAGGATCCCTTCAAGAGAAGGTGAATTCTGCCAACAACAAGAATGAACCATAAGAGAAATTTAGTCTTCAGATGAGAATGCAGCCCCAGCTGTTTCCTTATTGCATTTTTTTTTTTTTTTTGAAACCCTGAGCAGAGGACCCAGGTGACTCATGCCTGGAATCCTGACCCATTGCCACTGTGATATAATGCATCTGTGTTGTTCTAAGCTGCTAAATTTGGGGGACATTTGTTACACGGCAACAGCTAATACAGCAGCTGAGGATTGGCAGAGCTGAGGTGGAGGAGGACACAGGGGATGACCAGAGAACATTTCTTGGGGTCTCTATAAAGGATGAGGTGGCTGGGCATTTCACATCTGGGCTCAGTACTCTTAAATTGCTCATTTCCTAGGAACCGTAGCGTGGAAAGTAATCAGAACTAATCAGGGCAGAGCTTTCCGTGTCCGTGGCCCTGTCAGAGACATCACTTCTGACTCATAGGAGCTCCTTGGATTGAGAACACATCACATCAGCAGGAACCCGGAGCACAGAAGAGAATGCGGTGGACCCTCTGCTCATGCAGACATGATTAGTTAGGATGAGATTGTGGGATTGGATCCAATATGAGTAGTGTCCTTATAAGAAAACCACAGAAAACCAAAGACAGCAAGCAGATTGGAAGGATGCATCCACTAACCAAGAGATGACAAAGATCCCTGTAAAAACCACCAAGTCCTGAAACAGACTCTCCATCAGAGAGTCCACACGGAACCAACCTTGCCCTAGGATTTCTAGTCCCCGGGACTGAGAGAATATGTATCTGTTATTCAAAGACATCCAGTTTGGCGTTTTGTCATGGCGGCCCTGGGAAACGAATAACCGTCTGAACAAAGGATTTGGATATCCAGCATAATCTCTGTTCAAGGGAATTTCAGCCAAATAGCTAGTAGGTGCAACATCCAACACACCAATTTGTGTGCAAATTGGTCCAAATCACGCAGTGCTTACCAGTGTATCTATTCAGTATGACAAGAGGACAGGTTAATGCCCCCAGATAATTATTTCACCCACCCCTTACCGAGTATAAATCTCACAGGGCCAGAGAAAATGATTCCGGGTCCAGCCCCACTGAGATTCTCTGTCTCTGTCTCAGGGCAAGAATGTTTCACATTAGAGGAATATTGGGAGAATTTCCCAACACCTCCTGTCCACAGGGCAAGGCCAGCTTTTCGGGGGCAATAATGGATGATGACCAGCCAACTGGATCCTAGTAGTTGACTCTTCAACATTCAAATATGACAACTCATATGTAGGTGACTCAGAAGATGAATCCTGAGGGCAATGAGGCATCTTCAACAAATCTCCCACATCCTCTCCATTCGGGGTCTCCTGGTGACAAATCATCCTCCTGCCAATTCATGTCTACATCCTATGTCTTGTCCTCACCTGTGTCTAGTTATAATATGAGAAGCATCAGCACCAAATACCTTCTGGTGCCCAGCACATCGGTGCAATTATTTTAATAGATTTAGACAGACTTAATTGGGACAAAAGATGGTCAGAATGCTTGAGTAACCAACTGTAAATCCTACATGACCAACATTACTAAGGATGCAGGAAGCTTCTCCAGAGAGAAAGAGTAACTCCTTAAAAGAAACCCCAAAACAACCAGTCTACCACACTTGGTGTCTTAGGTCAGGCTGCTGTGACAACATACCATAGACCGGAGGGCTTAACAGCACAAATTTATATCCATGCAGTTCTGGAGGCTGGAGGTGTGAGATCCAGGTGCCAGCAAGGTTGGATTTTGGGGGGGATGCTCTTCCTGGCTTGTACATGACCGCCATCTTGTTTCTCTTCATACGACAGACAGATTGAGCTCTTTTCTTATGAGGAGAGTAATCCCATTGTGGAGCCCCACACTCATCTGACCCTAATTACTTCCCAAAGGCCCCACCTCCTAAAACCATCCCACTGGGGGAGTAAGGCTTGCACATGTGAATTCTGGTGGGGAGGGGGGGAGACATGATTCTCTCCATGCACCCAGCCTCCCTGTTGTGATAAACAGCATCATCCAGATGCTCAAACCGGAATCATGGAGCAGATGCCTGACTCTTCCTTCTCCTCATCCCCCACATTCAGTACATTTTCAGGCTTTGTCAATTCTCTCCAAGGCATATATTTCCAGTCTGCCCCATAGTCTCCATCATGGCATCCATCATCCCAGACACAGCTGCCACCACCAACCTGGACCATGATCACAGTCTACTGCTGTGTTCACTCTCCCTTTCTTATCGTTCTCCAAGCACTGATGCAGATGGAGCCTCCATGACTCCATCCGCAGGGACTCGCTTGAATGCTGCGGGCTGTAAACAACTGTGCGTCACCCCACTGCACCCTCCAAGACCCAATGATCTCATGCTTCAGCCTCCCCACGTCTCCCTACCTGTCACCTGCCCTCCTGCGTCAGGCACACCATACTTCCCTTGGGCTCCTTGGACCCACTCAGTCCTTCCGGCCTCCAAGAGATGGATCAGAAGCAATAATTATAGAAATGACAGGAGACAAATGTAGTCTGCCAAAGACATTGTCAGAAAAAAAATTATGACATTGGAGATCTCAACTGAAAACAAAACAAAACAAAACAAAAAAATGGAACGAATCCTAGACATACTCTGGTGGATTTCTCAAGCCAGATAAAATAAAGAAAACTCTCCAAGGGTCTACAGGGGAATAAAAATAAAACAACAGAAGAGTCAAACTGGTCTAGCTTCATTTCACTTCGGACATTAGAAATGACACAGTGGTATTGGATTGCCTGGCATTGACAGGGGGCAAAAAAAAAAAAATCATTATGAATTCCACAGAGGGACTTTTGGGGAATGAGCCATTTCTCCCCAAATACCATTACAATAATTTCAAATATAGTTTATGCAATCCAAGGCATTTCACTAAGTAATTGTGCAGTGCTGCAAAGCCATGTTGCATACAGGGATCTGTGTTAAGGAGTCCTACAAGTGATATCTTTACCCCCTAAATCAAACAGTTTTTGTCACGGTTGATTATTTCATCTGAAACACTTAGAACGCAGAAAGAGGGCTTCATTCTTAATCCACGCTTAAAAAAAAAAAAGAAGAAGAAGAAGGTAAAACAGATGATGATTTACAAATGTTTTGCTAAAACTAGGGTGCAGAGAACGTATCCGTGCCCTCACATCTACGAAGCCATGGGACAGGAACAAAATACCCTTAATAGGATTTTCTGACTATGAACAAATATATTTGTATTTTCCTCCATGAGGGACAAAACCAGAATTGGGAGATTTTAATGGTTTCAATACTTTCCTCTGTAGCTTAGTGCCCCCTTAAAGCGGGGGGGGGGGAGTCTTCCCACATTAAAATTTAGAATGAAAACCTTTTTAAAAATTTATGTATTTTCTGAAATCCCCTCAAATGTCATGTGCTACAAAAAAAAAAAAATACATTTGTTTGGGAAAGACAAGGTGGGGTATTTTAAGAACCGAGCGTCTATGACTGTGCTGACATCGTTATCCTTTATAATTTCAGAAATTCAGGATGCTGCTTTTACTTTGCCAAGGACCCCGCCTAACACGTAGGACATGGCATTGGCATGAACCAAACTCGCAGAGACCTACGCCTGCACCATCCATGCTCAAGGTGAGCTGGAAAATCTGGTGAGCATGCACGCTTCCTCGGGAATGAGTACCGTGTGCATTCTATAAGCTAGTTGGTGCAAAATCAGATTCTGGACATTGACCTTCCCCTACAGGTGTTTGTGGGGGACGTAAGAGGGGCCTCCCTGCTGTGCTAATCATATTGAGCACCGTCTGTGGTGGATCCTGCATGAAGGAATCCTACAGTGACATCTTTATCCCCTACATCAAACCATTTTTTTCAGAGATTGAAGATCGGGAGACGGAGATTGAAGTCAGCACTTTGTTACAGCATGCTCTCATGGGGGCCCCCATCAGTTGGACCCAGGAGAGAGGGTACGATGCACCTGGGCCACTGGAGCCCGATCGGTTCCAAGCCATAGCTGGGCTGACAACATCTCCGGCAGACCCTGGTGGGTCTGCCGGACATGCACCATCTATGAGTGGTAGATAAGATGTCTAGAACAAGTTGCTCAATCTCCACAAGGGCCCTGGGAGGAAGACACTCTTCCGGCCACTTTTTTAAAAAATA
The DNA here is from genome assembly GCF_037043125.1 of Eumetopias jubatus. NCBI lineage: Eukaryota > Metazoa > Chordata > Mammalia > Carnivora > Otariidae > Eumetopias > Eumetopias jubatus. Next base: position 126,020,869 of record NW_028274817.1, read on the forward strand.
AGAACATTGAGACATGGCATTCAAGTCAACCTCCCCTAAGTTCACACAGTTAGCTCATGAGGAAGAGCCTGGATAGACATTTGGGGCGTCAGGGGCACGAAGAAGAAATGAGCGGTGTGCCGGGGCCGAGAGTCCGTTTCAAAACATGCTTGCCATCTGTTGGAAAACCCAGAAGCTCAGAGGCAGAAGTTCAGAGGCTCAGAAGTTCAGAGGCAGAAGGACCTTCCTTCCGGGGTGGAAATGGATTTGCCCAGAAGCGCTCTGGCTTCTGCTTGGAAGCGCCCAGGGATGAGCTCACAGGAATGTATGTATTGGCCACGACTGTCATGTCACTAGTGTGTGATTCTTGGATTTTTCTCTGAGAAGTCAGCGTCCAGGGGTTGGTAGTCCCACCTGTGGTAGACAAGCTTCGGTAAGGGCTGGTCGTGCTAGCAACACAGTGGTCTCCCCAACCAGACCCTGCAAGGCTCCCCTGAGCCCAAGCTTACATGGTGGGCGGGGAGATGGCAGACTCATGTTGGAATCTCTAAATCTTCCGTGCATTTCCAGGCATAGGAGATACAAGGAATAAAAAGGCACTTCCCCCCAAATAGGAGGCACGCTCCTTGTCCACGAAGGGTTCCCCAACCTTGACATTTGAATATGAGGTCCTTGGATGTCTGGGGAGAGTTGGTGCAAGAAAGAACCTCAAAAAAAGTGCACCTTCACAATTATGCATAATGTGTGAGTCTATGTGTGCACCTGCTCTAGGAAGAGCGTGCAGTTTTTGTTCACTGTGAACGAGATCTTTGAATCCAGGCTTGTAAAGAGCCCTCAAGGCAGTGGTTAAAAAGATGGGGAGTTGCCGCCACACGCCGTGCGTCTGCCCCTCTTGAGAGGCAAAGGGACACTCGTGAGAAAGCTCATTTGGAACGCACTCTTGTCCAGACGGGATCTCAGTGCACCTCTGAATTTCTTTTCCTCAAAGCTGGACGGGTCCAGAGAACACACCCGCGGCAGCCCCGGTAAGGGAGCGCCGGAGAGGTTTGCAGCTAGGATGAGTGTCAGCGGCGGCCGGGACGGGGCTGTTCCCCACGTCTGAGCTCCTCTCAGGAGCTGATTACAAACCACTTTGCATCATGAGGAGGAGTGATGAGTGCAGGCAGCCCAGTCCATTACCTTCCACCAGCTGCATCCCGTGCCCCGCGTTTGGCGGTAATTCTGCCTGGTGTGCCTTGTCGCCTCTTGTCAGGATCCGCGATGCCTCGCTCTGAGTTTTCCCGGAGGTGGCTCCTCGGGGAGTTTGCTCCTTCCCGTGGCAGATTGCTCGTGACTTGAATCCTGTTTCCGGCTTCCCGCCAGGATGACAGGTGGTCTGACCAGGAAGGGACTTTGGGGACCTGCGTGTTCAGACTGAGAAACCCAAGTCTCGACAGCAACATGGCAGATTTGGGTAACAGGAACACATCTGAGCGTTTGCACCTCCGATTATGTCTCAGTTATCGTTGGGCTTGCATCGACGCACCTGCATGATGCCTGGAGTCCTTAGTGGATATGTGTGTTTACATGGGTATAAGACACACGTCCATACATACATACAAATATGTCCTCATCCCCACAGGCACACACACCCATCACATATATACACGCATATACCTACACAGACACACACAGACACACACACACACACACACACACACACACACACCAACATACTTTACAAACTACTACATACAGACAATTCGCCACAACATATTTTGCAATATCAATGATATAAAACCTTCCTCCCTGGCAGGTGCCATCAGAAAGTTTTTTCTCCTTCGTTCAGACTTAGCAATGGGGATTTCTTTATTATTATTATTATTATTATTGCAAGTGATTTGTTATTTATAATTGAAAGAATCATGTATGATTGCAAGTCCCCCAGACAGCTAGATTCTTGTCTTCAGAAGCATTTGGAATGTACCACCCATTTCTCTGCCTTTACCACGGACACCTGCTCCCAGCCACCTGGGATGCTTTCTTATGTTTCCATGTATTTTTTTTTTCTTTTCCTGCAAGAGCTCATGAATCCTGGGTGGATTTATTCTGTGCTTGTGTATGAGCTGGAATACCTATCACCCTCTCGATGGTGCTAAGGTCAGCCCTAAGTAGGGTCAGATCTTGCATTCGTCAGGGTTCTCCAGAGAAACAGAACTGATAGGATGTGTACACATATACAGACAGATTTTTTTTTTTTTTTTAAGGAATTGGGCTCATGCCATACTCAGAGCGGAGTGGTCCAAAATCTTAAGGGTAGACTAGCACGCTAGACATGCAGGAAAGAGCTGGTGTTGCAGCTGAGCTGTGCAGGCCCTGTGCCAGCAGAATTCCTTCTTGCTCAGGGGAAGTCACTGCTTATTCTTTTAAAGCCTTCAACTGATTAGATGAGGCCCGCCTGCATTGTGGGCAGCAATCTGCTTTATTCAGTGTCCACTACTTGAAATGTTAATCTCATACCAAAAAATATATATAAATAAAACAACTTTAAAAGAAACATCCAGAATAATATTTGACCACATCTCTGTGGCTGGGCCACGTTGACACGTAACATTGACCATCACAGATCTGCTCACCATTCAGGAAGACATCCGTGACAAGATGACTGGAGACCTGGCCAGGACCAGGAGCCAGTGACAGGCTCCATAACGTTTCAAACAGAAATTTTCCATACCAGCAGGGGCTAAGCCCCATTAATCAAATATTCACTTGCTACGCAAAATACGTGAATTGGTAAAACTCCCATGTCTCCCCACCTCATGGGCTTGGCATATTATAGCTGCCCAAAGGTACAAACATCACTGTCTCTTCTTTGTCCCCCTGTACACATCTATAGCCTTGCACAGAAAGTCTGAAAAGTATAATGATGCCTTGGCGTGTTTTGTGGCAAAGAATTATTTTTTTTTTCCTGTGGATCACGTTTGCAGAAATCATACCAGATGTCAGAGTGCACATCACAGCTTCTCAGACATTCATGGGCACACAGTTCCCAGGAATCTTGTAAAAGTGCAGCTTCTAATGTAGCAGGTATGGGGCAGAGCTGAGATCTTGGCGTTGCTAACAAGCCCCCAGGTGAGGTCAATGCTGCAGGTGCATAGGACACCCGTTGGGCATCAGTGGATAGGCCTTCATCCTCCGAAATCCAGGACAACACAGAACCAGGCATGAATAGGTTTCTTGATTTCTAGTCTCTATGGGATCTCCGTAGGTGAGTTTCTGTAAGTCCTGGAGTATCATCCAAGCAAGGTGTTGCCTACAACCTGGAGGTTATGTGTGCTGGAGGAGGGGGCCACCCGGGAAGTCTTCTGCATGTTAGTTTTGTGCAATCAGGCAGGAAGCATGGCTCATCAACCACAGGAGATAACATTTTGGCCAGCATGTACACATTCCCAAGGCTTCTACCCAAACATCCACCCCTATTAAAATGCTTTCACAGTGCAGCATAAAAAAAGGCAATGAGCAAGCCAGCCAGGGCACAGAAACAACTTGAGTCAATGACTCCTACCTGCTTGTAAAGTCCGGGTACACAAATCCGGTCATGACGCCCAGCTACCCCCTCACCCGTGCTCACGAGACATTGTCTAGAACCAACCGCAGGGCCTGTGGTATGCACGCCTGCCTTCCATTTCTGCCTGTGCGGAAATGTTTCAGTGCATTCATCTTGAAGAGGGTGTGTGGAAGACCCAAACCAGAAGTATGGCCGATCACACTGGCCCGTGATCACATTTAAAGAAGGGCAAGTAACAAAATCAGAATTTGGTGTGCCGTGTGCCAATGTACCTTTGTTGTATGGACCAGGCCATGGCTAGTTGCCCAGCTCTGAGCCCATATACCTGGCACCAATGACTTGAAGACCCCTAAAGTTTACCCCAATTTCTATTTCTCTGGATTCCCTAACAATGCACATAATAAGTATATTAGCTATCACTTAGATATATATAATATATTTACATATACATGATAATGCATATGATACTATGTATATAATATATACATAATATAAATTTTATACATACCTCTTAGATATATATTTATAAATACATTACAATATGTATGATGCAATATATAATATACATATTACACATAGAATATATCATATAAATTTTATATATTTATGTATGCATTATGTATTATATTATGCATTATATATTATATATGATATAGCATATGTAATATATTTTCATATAATTATGTATGTAAAATTGCATATGATCATATATATGTATGGTCTAGGGCTTCATTATATAATTGTATATATTACATAATATATACATATATTCACATATATACGTGCAAATATATAATTATATATGGGTTATATATGTATTATACACATTATATAATATATACTACAAACTATATATTATATAATTATGCACGTTATATAATATATATACACATATGCAAGTATATAATTACATATACATTACGTAATATATACATATATACACATATATAGAAATACACATACAAATATATAATTATATATACATTATATAACATATACATACAAATTATATAATTATATACATAGAAATTTTATAATTATATGTTATATAATATATACGCAAATGTATAATTATATATACATTATATAATATATACGTACATAAATTCAAATATATAAATATATATTTTATATACATTATATATGTGTTGTATACTGTATATCACATATACATCATATATTATATAAGCATGTAATATATTATATAAATATACATGTAATGGTACATATTACAATATATGCACTATAATGTGTATCATAACGCATACATTCATATATGTGTGCGTATATACCTCCATCCATCCATGTATATCCTCAGCGTCTTAGAAGATGGAAATATCAAATCAATACTGGTATAGCTGCATGCTAGCATGTAACCTGGTCATTAAATGCCGGTGAGAAAGATCCGGGAGGCCCGTTCGAGATGAGTGTGAGCACACACACTTGCGAGCCTGTCTGTGTCCCCTGGGAACTGTGTCTGCGGAAGGCGTGGGAGGATGGGCGAGTCGGGGCGAGTTTGCTTTGGAAGAGTTTCTGGTGTGGTTTGCAAGCAGCCGATGAGAACCAGATCCACCTGACTTTCTATGTGTTAACTGCTAAGAAGCTCAGGAAAAGGAGAAGCCCCAGAGCAGCTCCCAGCAGACAGTGCCTGGAAGTTGGCTCGAAGCACTCTCCCTGCTTTGCTTTGTGTGTCCCATTGTCAGTGCCCCCTCGGTGGTCCTCTTAGATAGTGGCGTGAGAAGGTCATGGATGAGCAGCCCAACGAGGAGAATTATAGAAGCAAGAACCAGTGTGGAATGAGTGCCCGCTGAGTACCCCGCATGCATGAAACTCCCAGGACCCTCCATTCAGGACAGCACGGTGTATAGCCCATTCCACAGGTGAAGGGACTGAAATTCAGAGTACTAAATAAGGAACCAGGTCAAGTCTCTCGGCCGGGTGGCAGTAGACCTTCTCCTCCTACCGGGAAGACGCCACCATCACCTTGTGCATTCACCTGGCGACCACAGCCCAAGAATGAAGAGTCTGAGCCCGCCTGCCTGCAAATCAAAGATGGGACATGGCAGAATCAACTCTGTGACTCCTGAGGACCCACACACCTTCTCTTCCTCCCTTTTTTCATTCAACCTCTTCTTGCATTAATTCAACAAGTGTTTATGAATCACACGCTTCTGTATGCCAAGCGCCATTCTGGCTCCCACCAACAAGCCAGGCGAGCTTCCTGCTCAGCGTCCATCCCAGTGGGAGAAGCAGACCATGAAGCAAGATGCAAATAGATGGAGAAAACTCATCTCATCGTGTGTTATACAACGCGGTCGTGAGTCCTCCAAAGAAGAGCCAGCAGAAGGGGTGCCCTTGCACCGTTGTGGCCTCTGTGAGGGGTGACGTTTGCCTAGACACCTGGATGAGCTGAGGGGGAAGGACACGTGTGCCCCAGCCGGGAGCAGATGGTGTGGATGGTGGCACAGCTATGGGCCAGCCTGGCTGGATGCAGCTCAAATGGCTGTGTGTGGGGAGGGCAGGCAGGAGGCTGGGGGATGAGTTTGGAGACCACGGGGATGGGGCAGATCTTGCTGTCTTAGGTGGACTTTGGGTTTCATTCTCATTGAAATGACAGGCCAATGGAGGTTTTTCTCTGATGGGGCTGATTCTTGTGGGGGTGCTCCCCTCACACCCCCAAGGAATTCCTTGCTGTTTCTGAGAACAGCGACCTGACTTCCAATGCAAGACCCGCCTCTCTGTTGGAGGGCTATACTCATTGCTGGATCCCATGATCCCCATTTGAGTAGCAGGCTGGAAGTCTGAGAAACTCACATACCCCCACCTGGTACTGATAGTCCTAGGGTATAAATAATGCCTCCTTCATTCTCGACCAGGATAGTCCCCAGGTGGGTGTTTTATGCTATTTGCCAGAGCATCACCGTGGGATAAGCTCCAATCACCTCTGTGTGGCTGGCTTGATAAGACTCCTTTGGTTGGCTAATTTACTTCCTTGTATCACTTCCCCACGCCCCCTACCAGAGCCCCTACCCCACCCTGTATTCAATCTTCAATCCCAGGTCACTTCTGGGAGAAGCCCCATTGGGATCCCTGGCCTAGGTAAGAAAATCATCAATCTGACTTCTGTGCTGAGGTTGTGACGCAGGAAGGGATGTTGAGAGAAGTAGGGGCAGGTAGAGGCTAGTGTCCAGGGAGAGATGGCAGCCTGGAGCACACTGGACGCAGGGATGGCGTGATAAGAAGCACGCACATCAGGGAGTTACTGATAAACGGCATGAATCAGTCAAGAGAACCGATGTGCTTGCTTGTCCAGGCTTCGTCACTAAGGCTACCCCTCTGACCTTTGTGTCTTCATTGATCCCTTCTTGATCGTCCTGCCTCTTCTCCCTCTTTCACCTTGCCGTGTCCGGCTCTTTCTCGCACCCCTCCCTTTGGTCTGGTTCAGATCAGATCAGAATGTAAGTCATGTCAAGGCTTTGGTGGCGTGTGCTGGAGGTGTTGGACACTGAGCCAGGTACCAGGGAGACAGCAATTACTGCTTCTCGTCCAAGGTGTGATAGACGGAGGGATGTATGATCAGGAGTCAGTGTAAAGTCACACCAAATCTGTCTAATGTGAGGACACGTTAGGAAAATAAATCTTATTTGTGTTTCCTGAGTGGTGTTTATAAATCTGTCTTTCTTATAAAATTCATTCAGTTTGTTTCCATTTATTTCTCTTCTGATGCATAAATACTCAAATAAACAAACACAAATGTAGTGAATAATTGCCTTTTAATTCATTGTAGCTGGTTGTTTTGTAATGTGAGCCTTCAGGAGGACAATGGTTTTCATCAGAAGTGGGTCAGGAATAAAACAAGTATGATTTGTATGACACATTCTAGTGTTCAAAGTCCTGCATACTTTAGTTCATTTGTCTCTGTGACAGTCCTGTGAGGCAGGCCATATCACCACCACCACCATCACCATCACCATCATCCTCACCACCATCACCTTCATCACCATCCCCCCCCACCACCACAACCATCACCATTATCACCATCATCACCATCATCATCATCATGCCCATCATCATCATCCCCACCATCACCATCACCATCATCCCCACCATCACCATCACCATCATCCCCACCATCATCATCATCATCATCCCCACCACCATCGCCATCATCACAATCATCACCATCATCCCCATCATCACAATCATCACCATCATCCCCACTATCATCACCATGACCATCACTATCATCCCCACCACCACCATCATCATCATCATCATCATCATCACAACTAAGATCATCATCATCATCGCCATCACCATCATCACGATCATCATCACCATCATCGTCACCATCGTCACCATCATCACCATCATCCCCACCATCATCATCATCATCACCATCATCACAATCATCACCATCATCCCCACTATCATCACCATGACCATCACTATCATCCCCACCACCATCATCATCATCATCATCATCATCACAACTAAGATCATCATCATCATCGCCATCACCATCATCACAACCATCATCACCATCATCGTCACCATCATCACCATCATCACCATCATCCCCATCATCATCATCATCATCGTCCCATCATCATCCCCACCACCACCGCCATCACCATCATCACCATCAGCAGCAGCAGCATCCCCACTATCGTCACAATGACCATCACTATCATCCCCACCATCATCATCATCGTCATCATCACCACCACTAAGATCATCCTCCTCCTCCTCATCACCATTGCCATCACCATCACGACGATCATCATCACCATCATCATCCCCACCATCATCACCATCATCATTGCCCTGTTACAAGAGAGAAAACTAAACTTCACAGAAGTCCAGCCTCACCCAGTGTCACAAAACTAACAATTAACAGCGCCATCATTCATGCCCAGTACCTCCCAATACAAAGCTTTTCCCCCCTCTGCCTACTAGCCCTACAACATGCTGGAAACCTTCCTTCAAAGACATACACAGCTGGCCCTTTCTTCCCCACCCTACTTCCCTTCCTCCCATTTGCTTCCTGGAATGTGGGGACCATCACCCCGGACCATGAGTTCAGAGGTCATTATTATAGCTGGAGAAGCAGAAAGGTGCAAAAAGCCTAGCTTCAGAGGAGCCTGACACACAGCCAGCACACCAACTCTGGACCAGGTACCACAGGGTCACCTTTACTTGAGAAAATCAAACTTATGTCCTTCCGTGTTTCATGTCCTAATCAAACTTAAGCACTCCTGTTTTAGGGTTTCTGTGCCTTCCCAACCTAATCCCGGTGTGGCATTCAAGCTCCATGTACTGTGCAAACTACCCCCCCAACCCCCATCCCTGCACACACGTTAAACCCTCCATCCCAACTACTCCAAAGGCAGCTCAGCTATTTCCATAATCTGATTTGCTTTTAATCCATTTTGGAGGGGATAAAAGCAGTGACCTTCAAGAATAGACCTGAATGAAAACTATTCTTTTGCATCAGCTGAAAACACTGGGGATAAGCATTTGTTTGGAAAGAGCTGGCTCATCGTGTGGAGTGTCTGAGAAAGCTGTTAAAATGTATTTAAAAATCCAACGTTGCTCTAAAATGCACATTTTCCATCTGTGGTTTGGGTCAGTCCAGCAAAGAAAAGAGATCTTTGGCTTGTGGTACCCTTTACCCCTCATCCCAAGCCATACCGTGATTGTCGCCACTAAATGAGTTATAAACGCTTTCACACCATCATCCTGCAAAGCTCCCTGGGAGAGGGAATGTCAGCCCACCTTCAGAGCCCACCTGGCAATGGAGTGGTCAGCTCAGAGCCCGACTGGGCATTATAACATCTCAGCCTTGCCCTTCTGCCACTGCATGGTCCCCGCATGTGGTCCCTTGGAAGGGGCTCAATGGCTTAGGGTGTTTTCCTGACACAATGAAATTCCAGTGGTCACAGGCAGTGAGGTTTGGGGCTTGATGACAGCTCGTGACTGAGGGAGGGGGTTCTTGATTGGCAGTAGGAAGCTGTTCAGCAAGCTGTGTGAGGACCAGAATAAATCCCGGGAGCTCTGAGAAAAGGGCAGGGCTGATCCTGGATACATGAGATGCTCCTCAATAGGATGTTTCTTCTGCACAGATATCTGGGAAATACGTGGGGTGAGCTCTGCCATGGACCTGCCAATGGGCCAGGACATGCATCTTTGAAAAGCACAAAGAGCCGGCCGTGAGCTGGTTTCCAACAGTCCTGTGAGCAGAACAGGCTCAGCATTTACCAAAGAGAGACATCTGGGTTTTTCATGCCAAACATTTAAATTAGTCCTGCAAAAAGCAAGAGTTTAATCCGGTTCAAAGAAAAGGGGACTGGGGGAAAGGATTTCAGAAGATGCTACTGAAAATTCCAGAAGGTGCAGTGCAATTGTTTTTACAAATAGGCTTGTGAGAGTGTAGCGGAAGATGTCTATGAGTGTGTGTGCCTGTGTATATGTGTATTGTGTGTCTCTGCATGTGTGTATGTGTGTGCATATGCATGTATGTGTGTTTGTACATGCATGAGTATATTTGTGTGTGTGTGTTCATGTGTGTATGTGTGTGTGTGCAGAAGGTAGAGAAGAAAAGTAATCACAGGGCTTGGTGGTGAGCACTCTGGGGAGCCTAATACACACTCCACTTCTAAGAAAATTCATACAACTCATGAAATACCATGTTCAGTATAATCTCACTCTTAAATTAATATCGGTGTCTGCTCTGTCATCAATCAGTGATTCCCCTTTCTCTATGAGTACGTCCGGTTTTGCAATAGCCCATGGAACATAAAGACATGCATATCGGTCGGAGTGGGCTGCTGTAACAAGATACCGCAGGCTGGGAGCTTAAACAGTGGGAATTTATCTCTTGCTGTCCTGGAGGCTAGAAATGCACGGTGAAGCGGTCGGCAGCTTCGGTTTCATCCCGGGCTCGCGGATGGCCGCTTCCTTGCTGCGTGGTAAATTTGTGTCATTTGAAGCCACTAGATTTGTGGTGCATTGTGACAGCAGCCATTGGAAATTCATAGAGAGCCTGAGGGTGTTGAGGACGGCAGACGCGGGGCGGTGGGGGGAGTGGTGGCTGACCCTCGAATGGATATGAGCACTCACGAAGATCTGAACAGGACAGATTACAGGAGGTACTAGAAGCTGTGGGGGAAAATACCTAGTTTCTCCTGTTCTGATTTGCTTGACCATTGGGCGTGCACCTGCATAGGACGCTCAGCTCCATGAAGGCAGGACTGAAGCCTATTGGCTGAGCTGTTCTTGTGCACCGCCTGCCCCACCTGGCATGCTTAGGTGCTCCATGAAAGCCCTCTGGAGGAAGGTTGAAATGTCAGGGCACACGGCAACCCATGCCTCTCTCACGTTCACGTCCCATCGCCAAAAGCTCAGCACAACCCGACGCGTGGACTGCGATGCATTATGGCCACATTTCCTGGGACATCATAAGCTGCCTATTTATCAATTATGATCTAATTTGATTGAATCCAGAGCCCCTTTATGCCATAAAGCAGATGTTTTAAGCCCATCCATGGAGCATGTGGTTTTCCCTTCCACAGATGATACACTCCGGTGGAGGAATTCCCTCCCTTCATCCTGAGTGCAAGCTTCCCGAACTGCCTCTTCTGGTCACCTTTGGCTCTCCTTCACCTATCCAGGCAGGCACTCGATAAATAATTACTGAATAGATAGCGAATGCATGCCAAAGTAGTGCTGTGTGAATTTCGAGGCAGCCAAGACTGAATTCATCATGAGCCCAGGCAATGTGGCCTTGTTTTGTTTTGTTTTTTAATTCCAGTCCAACATCTATATCGTTGTGGAGTTTCTACAATATGAATGCAGTTTCCACATCCAACCTTCAAATCTCTGTGCTCATGGGAGAGGCAGCTCAACCGGGGGCCTTTCCAGCCCAAGAGAAAAACCACTGACCTTGGAGCTGGTCAGCAGCTCTGACCTTGGAGCTGGTCAGCCGCTCTGATCTTGGAGCTGGTCAGCCGCTCTGACCTTGGAGCTGGTCAGCCGTGCTTCCGAGCGCCAGGGCCGCCCGCTGCTGCATGCCCTCGCGCAAGTCATGCATGTCTTAAGAAACGATGACATTACTTTTTCTCTTGAAGATGTGAGTGCCGTGAGCTGAATTATGCCCCCACAAAATTCATCTGTTGAAGCGCCATTCCCCAGGATCGCAGAATAGCGTGTTTGGAGGTGGGGTCTCTAAAGAGGGGATTAAGGTAAAATGAGATCACAGAGGTGGACCCTGATCCCATAGGCTGGGGTCCTTATAAGAAGAGGGGATGAGGACACAGACACACACAGAGGGACGACCACGTGAGGACACGGGGAGAAGACAGGGTCTACACGCCCAGGAGAGAGGCCTCAAGAGGAAGCAGCCTCAGCTCCGCCTGGATCTCAGACTCCCGACCTCTAGAACCGAGATAATAAAATCTAGGTCTGTTGTTTGAGCTAACCTGTCTAGGGTGTTTTGTGACCACACTAAGTTGTAGTTATGCTATAGGTGTATGTACGTATATATGTCTATTTCCTATATACATGCCCAATAATATATATATATATAATGTATACCCAATTATGTATGTATAAAATACATAATATAATTGTATATGTATATACCCACGTATATACAACTATATATACATATACAAAGTGGCCAAGAGTAGAGGAATAAAATTGTCAACAACAGGACACTAGGGATAGAAATGTAACTCAGTCATGGCGCTGGTTATGCATCTGTCCACGCCATTCAAAACCCACGCACCTGTACCCCGGAAAGGGTGGCTCTTCGTGAGTGTAAATTAAACGTGAACTGCAAAAGAAGGAGCCTGATGGTATTTATCCCTTCTCTCCGTTAGCAAAACGAAGTCAAGTAAGAAGCATTAAAGGTAAGCCCAAGTAGTGCTTTCATTTCTATACAGAAATGTTATGCTTGTAAGACGGTGTTGAAATTAGTGTCGTTATCGGGCGCCTGGGTGGCTCAGTCGTTAAGCGTCTGCCCTCGGCTCAGGTCATGATCCCGGGGTCCTGGGATTGAGCCCCACTTCGGGCTCCCGGCTCGGCGGGAAGCCTGCTTCTCCCTCTCCCGCTCCCCCTGCTTGTGCTCTCTCTCTCGCTGTCTCTCACTCTCTGTCAAATAAATAAATAAAATCTTTAAAAAAAATTAGTCTCGTGGATTTTATCTGAATGAGCACTTTCTTTGGAGACAGTATGTGGGTGTGGCATCCCTTACGATCCTACTGATTGCCATTCTCATGAGTTTTAGTGCACATGAAAGGTGGGCATAAATGCACCCCTTTACCTTCCTTCATCTGTCCCCCTACCTTGCATATTAAACAAAGTATCCATAGATGAAACAAAAGATAGGAAGTGTTCAGGTGTGCACTTGGAAACACAGCTGCCAGCCCGCTCCTCCCCTCTGGGTGGGTGTCCAGCTGGGGCAGCGACCAATGATGCCTAGCTCCCTGCACACCCACTCTTCCGCACCCTCAAAACAGCCCTGAGGGTACAACTGAGTGACGTGACCAACGGAGGGGGCCCGGGACAAGGGGATGGGCCGATCCATGGAAAGGCCAGGTGACACCGTCTGAATTCTGTAGGTAACACGGCCGCCCAGCGGTCTGAAGACGTGGCGTTTCCATACCGTGCCAAGTCATGAGAACTCCAGAACGCTGACATTCCCTAGAGACAATTAAAACCCCACTCCTCTCGTCTGGTATCGCATGCCGCAGAATGTCATCCCAAACCGCTGAGACATGCACACGGGATGGCGTTCAACCCACCTGCTTGTCTGCGGAACGTAAGGAATATCTGTCTCTCTGTGGCACCGTGAGAAACAGCCACGTGGTGGATGAGGTTTTCCATGCGGACACAGAGCTGTCCCCGTGGGACTGATGACTTTATCCATCCCCGGGAACAGATGGGACACGCAGCGTGCCAAGATGCCAGGCTCATGCAACACTGCGCTCCGTCTGACTGGTCTCCCTCAAGCCTTGGACTGAGGCATCCGGTTCTATCTTTGGAAACTCTTGATTTTGAGCACAAAATAAATGAGGTACTAGCAGGTTATCACCCAAAGCGTAAAATGATAACCATGAATCCGTACTGATATAGGTTGTTGGTTAAATGAACAAACACACAGGGGAGAAGAGGCATATCTCCCATGGAGAAGAATTCCAAATAATTCACCTAAATTGTCGGGACTCGGGGCGGTGGAGCAGATCTCCCCACGCCTTCCGTGTGCACTGGGCAAAGTGACTTTCTTCCAGAGAATAACCTTATGGCAGAGAAACCCGATCCACACACCTCAACCAGGTGATCAACGCCGACAGTGATGAGTCAGGTTGATGTATGCACCTGGATACGAGGTGATGTGAAGGACACTTCCACTTCCTCTCAATGATTTCCTACCCAAGAACCTGTAAGCCCAGTCAAACCAGGAGGAAAACATCACAGAAACCCCAACTGAGGGGCGTCCTACAAACTCCCTGACCAGCACTCCTCTAAACTCTCAAGGTGATCAAATACAAGGGTGGCCAGAGAGACCAGCCCAGCCCAGAGGAGAGCAAGGACATGAGACAACCCATTGTAATATGGGATTCTGGATGGAGTCCTGGGACACAACAGACATATCCGGGGGAAACCAAGAAAATATGAATAATGTGTGGGCTTTAGTTACTGGTGATGTATCTGTGTCTGTCCATTAATGGTAACAAATGCATTAAAGTCATGTAAGGTGTTAACGGGAAGGGGAAATGAGTGTGGGGTCACAGGAAATCCAATTATCTTCACAACCTTTTTCTCATCCTGCTTAGCCTGACTACTCTAAAAATATATTTTTTTTTAAATTTTAAAGCTTATTTTTTTTAAAAAGCTACATGGGCTTGGTGTAGTCGGGATGCCCGTGGGAGCCATGCATTTCCCTTCTGCTCACAAGAGCGTCTCTGTCGTCTGTAAGTCTTGGCTCCCAAGATTGGGCCACCGTCTCCGGAGGCAGCAGAAGGAGCTTCCCTGGAGGGTGGTCTCTGACGGCAGGTGCGTGTGTCGGGGAATCAGGGGTTGGGCAGCAGTATGGGGATGTGCACGGAGCAGGCTTGCTCCAGGTTGGGTGTCTACAGGTTGAGATGTTCTGGGTTGGCTCCATCAGTAGCCCCAGTCATGCCTTCTTGTCAGGAACACGTCGGGGGCTTGTAGTGGGTCCGTGAGCATCCCCAAGCATGCGTGAAATTGTTAGTAGGGGCTTACCCACTGGCGTGGTTGCAGCCCCCGGTCTTTGTCCACAGCTTCCTGCCTCGATTTCTACTTGGATTCGCCCCAGCTCCAAGTCAAGGAGGACGCAGTCTTGACAACGATCCTGTCCCCAAAGCCGTGCCAGGGGAAGGGCTCATTACGCTGGGTGTGCAGGATGCATGCTTGTCGCTCTGGGTCCACAGGGGCCCATCTGGAAATTCCGGTCCGTTCACCAAGGATTTACCAGAAATCTCACAGAGCCGAGGCGTTACCTTTAAAGATAATGGGCAAATGCAAACATTCATCTCCCCTTCAGGGAGTTCCAGGAACCAAGCAGTCTGCGCAAACTCTCAAATCGTGTGGGAAAGCTCTGCGAGAGGGGACGGCCCTCAGAGGGAGATCATTCTGGGGCACGGCAAGCTCAGGAGCTCTGGGGGTGCAGCAGCTGATGGGCAACCATCACCTTGCATGGGGAAAGGTCCTTTCTCGTGTGGAAGTTGCCGTGTGTGTGCATGCGCTTTGCACAATTACCCGCGGTAATGTGCCGTGGTCGCTGGCATCTGAACCGTGCATGGGGTCGGGGGGGGCATGGGGTTTCAGGAACTCCATCGTGGTCACCGAAACCCGAGTGTCCAAAGCCAACTGGAAAGAGGCGTCCATGGTGGAGCCGCCTGGCTCTCCAGTTCCCTCTCCCGCGGCTCATGTGATGGAGACGCCGGCGCCCACCACCTCCCCGAGTCTGGGGACGGCACCCATGGCAAACGCAGGGGACGCAAGGGAAATCACGACCCTCAGGGACCCAAGTTAGCAGGGAAACTGAGGCATAGAGGGCGGCAAAGTCATCCATCTGGATGGACCTCACGTCAGGACACGGGGAGCTTATGAAATCACACACACATACACGCAACCTGCGCACACACGTAGTTTCTGCCTTAGACATGGAACCTTCACGATAACCATATAGCTGCAGTTCTTCTTTTTAACTTTTTTAAAAAAGATTTTATTTATTTGAGAGAGAGAGAGCATGCTCAGGAAGCAGAGGGAGACGCAGGCTTCCTGCGGAGCAGGGAGCCTGATGCAGGGACTCGAACCCAGGACCCCGGGACCGTGACCCGAGCTGAATGCAGACGTTGGAGAGGTCCCAGAACGTGGGTAAGGCTTCAGCGAGCGGAATAAACCCAGAGCTGCATGAAGACACGAAGCGCAGTGTCTCGGAGGACGCGAGGCAATTTCGTGGCATCCCTCGTTGGATGCTCTTCCATGGCAATCAGGCGGCTGTGAACAGGGACGCAGCCAGACCGCGCCGCGTGCCGATAGCACCTGAGCGCATTGCACCTACTTCTTCGGTGCCCTGGGGCGGCTGAAACGAATGCCCCCGAGAGCTCGGAGGCCCAGCATGACGGAAGAGTGTTCTCTCCCAGCTCCGGAGCTTGGAAGTCCAAAACCACCGGGTGGGCAGAGCTGGGTCCTCCTGGAGACTCCGAGGGCGCCTCTGTGGCCAGGCTTCTATCCCAGGTACTAGCGGCTGCCGGCCATCCTCTGCGTCCCCTGGCTGGTGGACACACCCCCCCATCTCCGCCTCTGCCTACCCCTGGTCTTGCCCCCCACTCATTACACTTGGAGCCCAGAGACTTCAAACGCAGATCCTGTTTCCCAGCAAAAACCTTGGGGCTCTGACTTCCCATGTTTCAAGGTCCCAGCATCGTTGTGCAGAAAAGCCTCTGTGCGCATTTTATTATTTTTCTCAATTTTTTTTTAAATTTAAATTCGATTCGTCAACCTATCAAGCCGTGCATTTGAAGAGGAGAATTAGATACAAAGTTGCAAGCCAGCTCTGAGATATTTTCACTGGTTCTGAGACCCCATTGCTTGAGGCTGGGTGGTTCTGATTTCCCCTAAAACAGCCACAGGCTGTCTGGGCTTCCGGGGGCACAAGGAGAGCTTGTGGGGATTTCTAATCAGGCAGAAGCCCCTCCCGTCAGCCCCCTGGGGCAAAGGGTTTTAATTCGCTTTTCCCCTATGACTACTGCGGTGCAGCATCTTCTTACCTGCCTCTGGGCCATTTGGAGCTCTGCTTTGGGGCAATATTTCTCCCTATCTTTTGCCCAATTTTGTAAAAAATGGGATTATTTGTTTCTCTATTATGGAGTCACAAGAACTCTCTGTATATTCCAGATGCATGTCCTTGATCCAATACATACTTCCAAGGGGGAAAAAATGCTTTACTTAAAAAACAAACAACAACAACAACAAAAAAACACTTGACCAAGCTGGGGAAATTTTTTATTTTTTCTTTTTTGGGGGGGGAATTTTTTAAAAAAATCTGTTTCGTTTTGCTTCGTGTTTACCTTCCAGGAAGATTAAAACGACAAAACAGCAAGAATATACATGAAAGTACTCTGAAGGGAAACTGAAAAATCCGTTGGTCCGAGGGGAACGCGGTAGAAGATTAAGGTAATTTATCCTAAGATCCTAAATCTCCTCTGACTGTTCCTGCCTTTCCCAAATTTCCACGGGTTTGTGTTTGTGAGGGCACGCTCCACGTAATCTGATTTTTATTGCTGTAAACAGACAGTGATGTATATCGCCATGCTGACCATCCTCAGTAAACTATGACGGGTACGGATATTTAAAAAAAAAAAAAGAACAATTACTCTTTCTTTTTTTATGGCTTCTTGAGGCATTCGATCTGCTTTTGCAAGCCAAAAATTTTGAACGTCCTCATGAATCTGCCCAACGCACTGATGACTTTATTATGTACATAAAACTCTATTAACTGCATCCCTGGGCTCATCGTAAAAGAGAAGGTTCATGCCCGTGATCAGTATTTTTCAATTACAGTGGACGAGGATGCTCCGTGGGCTACAGCAAGCACAACGCTCCATGTTGGACAGAAAGCACTCGGACCAGACTGGATACCCACCATGCTAGACCCAGTCATCGTTTTCACATTTGCTCGGGGCAGGGACGGTGCCCGACGAGCACACTACTCCTTACAAACCGAGGGCCACCCATTTCCCTGGTGCATTTACCTGTTCAGACCACAATGGGATGGATTTCCGGGGACTCTTAGATGGTAACGTTTAAAGCAAAACGAGAACTTTTCTGTGCACCTGCTCTGGAAGATGAGTCTCGGGAGCATTGACCATTAGGAAAACCCATCACGGGGAGCCCACGTTTTGTGTTGACCGGGTTGTGCGCAGCCAAGCGGTGGCCTGGCCATCCTTGTGACCGACTGCAACCAGTCAAGACGTGGAGGGACCGGGATGAGGGGTTCAGGTGGCTCCTAACCTGGCGGGAGCTACTAGACTTCATCATAGGGGGGACTTTTTAAACCTGTGGTTTCACCCCTGTAGGTATTGCCCCGCATGATGCCCAGCAAAATCAGCTCCTGTGTGTGCAAGGATCTGCCCATGGCAACACCATCGGTGAAGATTTCCTTTGCTTTGGGCACAACGGGGATGAGCCAGGCTGGGGTGGGCTCCTTACCAGGAATCTGTCCCCTCTTGGGGGGACGACCAGCCTCTTTGTGTTACTGAGAACATGATAGACCCTTTGGACTTTGGCTCTTCCAAACTATGTCCCCTCTCTCCCCTGCAAACAGCCCCCACCCTCCATCTCTAAAACCGCTACCCTCTCCAAATGCAAGAAGAGAACTTGCCATCCTATAAGGGCTTTCATTTTTTTTTTAATTAAGATGAGCGCCCTTGAATTGGGAATGAGTCCTCTTGCTGTAGATTTTGAAGACACCGTTTTCTTCCTAATTTCTCCACCTATGGCCACTCCTCTCGGTGGTAATAGGACGTCACACTGAAATTTGGGACTAATGTCTGAAGCTTTCTTACCGTTTTTGTTTTTGTTTTTAGTGACCGGCATTTAAGACAATGGATCAAAAACCAGCTCCTCACTGTCAGATTCAATTCAGGATCAGAAGCACTGTTAACCGTTTCTGCGCAGACGACCTTAACAGAGCAGTTAGGTCCCAAGTGGCCTCCAGTTTAGGAGAAAAAATAAAGGAAGCTCCCCTAGTCGGGTGCTTTCTGCTGCGTAGCTACTGGTCCTTAATTTGAAGACCTATTATTTCAAGTCATACGACCGTGGGTGGGACAAGTCCCCGCGGGTCCTTTAACCTGGGGCTCCCTGTGTCGGTGCTGAGAGTTTGACGGTCAGTGGAAGGCAGTGAGCTGGTCCAGGTGAGGGGTGGGCAGGTGCCTGACCCCCGACCCCAACACACACACACATGCACGCACGTGCACACAATACAATTTTTATTTCGGTGGTACCGCCTTGCCTTTCTGATGGTGCCACCTACTTCCACGTTTACTTCTTTTTTAAAAAAAGATTTATTTATAAGAACATATTATGAGCAACTATATGCCAGCAAATTAGATAACCTGGAAGAAATGGATGCATTCCTAGAGATGTATCAACTACCAAAATTGAACCAGGAAGAAATAGAAAACATGAACAGACCTATAACCACTAAGGAGATTGAAGCGGTCATCAAAAATCTCCCAACAAACAAAAGCCCAGGGCCAGATGCCCTCCCAGGGGAATTCTACCAAACATTTAAAGAAGAATTAATACCTATTCTCCTGAAACTGTTCCAAAAATAGAAATGGAAGGAAAACTTCCAAACTCATTTTATGAGGCCACCATTACCTTGATCCCCAAACCAGACAAAGACCCCATCAAAAAGGAGAATTACAGACCAATATCCTTGATGAACATGGATGCAAAAATTCTCACCAAAATACTAGCCAAAATGATCCAACAGTACATTAAAAGGATTATTCACCACGACCAAGTGGGATTTATCCCTGGGCTGCAAGGTTGGTTCAACATCCGCAAATCAATCAATGTGATACAATATATTAACAAAAGAAAGAACAAGAATCATAGGATCTTCTCAGTAGATGCAGAAAAAGCATTTGACCAAGTACAGCATCGTTTCTTGATCAAAACTCTTCAGAGTATAGGGATAGAGGGTAGATACCTCAATATCATAAAAGCCATCTATGAAAAACCTACAGCGAATATCATTCTCAATGGGGAAAAGCTGAGAGCTTTTCCCCTAAGGTCAGGAACGCGGCAGGGATGTCCACTCTCACCAGTGCTATTCAACATACTATTAGACATCCTAGCCACAGCAGTCAGACAACAAAAAGAAATCAAAGGCATCCAAATTGGCAAGGAGGAAGTCAAACTCTCACTCTTTGCAGATGATATGATACTTTATGTGGAAAACCCAAAAGACTCCACCCCAAAACTGCTAGAACTTATACAGGAATTCAGTAAAGTGGCAGGATATAAAATCAATGCACAGAAATGAGTGGCATTCCTATACGCCAACAATAAGACAGAAGAGAGAGAAATTAAGGAGTCGATCCCATTTACAATTGCACCCAAAACCATAAGATACCTAAGAATCAATCTAACCAAAGAGGCAAAGGATCTGTACTCAGAAAACTATAAAATACTCACAAAAGAAATTGAGGAAGACACAAAAAAATGGAAAAATGTTCCATGCTCATGGATTGGGAGAACAAACATTGTGAAGATGTCAATGCTACCTAGAGCAATCTACACATTCAATGCCATCCCCATCAAAATACCATCCACTTTTTCAAAGAAATGGAACAAATAATCCTAAAGTTTGTATGGAACCAGAAAAGACCCCGAATAGCCAGAGGAATGTTGAAAAAGAAAAGCAAAGCTGGCAGCATCACAATTCTGGACTTCTGGCTTTATTACAAAGCTGTCATCATCAAGACAGTATGGTACTGGCACAAAAACAGACACATAGATCAATGGAACAGAATAAAGAGCCCAGAAACGGACCCTCAACTCTATGGTCAACTCATCTTTGACAAAGCAGGAAAGAATGTCCAATGGCAAAAAGACAGTCTCTTCAACAAATGGTGGTGGGAAAATTGGACAGCCACATGCAGAAGAATGAAACAGGACCATTTCCTTACACCACACACAAAAATAGACTCCAAATGGTTGGAAGACCTAAACGTGAGACAGGAATCCATCAAAATCCTAAAGGAGAACACAGGCGGCAACCTCTTCGACCTCAACCGCAGCAACTTCTTCCTAGAAACATCGCCAAAGGCAAGGGAAGCAAGGGCAAAAATGAACTATTGGGATTTCATCAAGATAAAAAGCTTTTGCACAGCAAAAGAAACAGTCCACAAAACCAAAAGACAACTGACAGAATGGGAGAAAATATTTGCAAATGACATATCAGATAAAGGGCTAGTATCCAAAATCTATAAAGAACTTATCAAACTCAACACCCAAACAACAAATAATCCCATCAAGAAATGGGCAGAAGACATGAACAGACATTTTTCCAAAGAAGACATCCAAATGGCCAACAGACACATGAAAAAGTGCTCAACATTGTTCGGCATCAGGGAAATCCAAATCAAAACCTCAGTGAGACACCACCTCACACCCATCAGAATGGCTAAAATTAACAAGTCAGGAAACGACAGATGTTGGCGGGGAAGCGGAGCAAGGGGAACCCTCTTACACCGTTGGTGGGAATGCAAGCTGGTGCAACCATTCTGGAAAACAGTATGGAGGTTCCTCAAACAGTTGAAAATAGAGCTACCCTACGATCCAGCAATTGCACTACTGGGTATTTACCCCAAAGATACAAATGTAGGGATCCGAAGGGGTACGTGCACCCTGATGTTTATAGCAGCAATGTCCACAATAGCCAAACTGTGGAAAGAGCCAAGATGTCCATCGACAGATGAATGGATAAAGAAGAGGTGGTATATATACACAATGGAATATTATGCAGCCATCAAAAGGAATGAGATCTTGCCATTTGCAACGACGTGGATGGAACTGGAGGGTGTTATGCTGAGTGAAATAAGTCAATCAGAGAAAGACATGTATCATATGACCTCACTGATATGAGGAATTCTTAATCTCAGGAAACAAACTGAGGGTTGCTGGAGTGGTGGGAGGTGGGAGGGATGGGGTGGCTGGGTGATAGACATTGGGGAGGGTATGTGCTATGGTGAGAGCTATGAATTGTGCAAGACTGTTGAATCACAGATCTGTACCTCTGAAACAAATAATGCAATGTTAAGAAAAAAAAGAAGAAGAAGATAGCAGGAGGGGAAGAATGAAGGGGGGAAATCGGAGGGGGAGACGAACCATGAGAGATGATGGACTCCGAAAAACAAACTGAGGGTTCTAGAGGGGAGGGGGTGGGGGGATGGGTTAGCCTGGTGATGGGTATTAAAGAGGGCACGTTCTGCATGGAGCACTGGGTATTATGCACAAACAATGAATCATGGAACACTACACCAAAAACTAATGATGTAATGTATGGTGATTAACATAACAATTAAAAAAAGCAAAAAAATTTTTTTAAAGATTTATTTATTTATTTGAGAGAGAGAGCAAATAGAGGAGCCAAGGGAGAAAGAGAGATCTCAAGCAGACTCCGTGCTGAGCGACGAGCTGGATGTGGGGCTTGATCTCACGACCCTAAGATCGTGGCCTGAGCTGAAACCAAGGTCAGGTGCTTAACCGACTGAGCCACCCAGGTGCCCCCCTGTACCCTGTTTACTCCTCCCCTTTCAACCTGAATGCCTTGTGTTTATATCTCTAACCATCACACAGCCCTGGTTAGGACTCCCAGCCACGGTGCAGAATTGTACCGATGAGATCAGATGCCTTCCCTCATCCGCACATGTGGCTGGGAAAGCGTGTGGTCTCCTCGGGATTCAGAAAACCCCCCACAATTCCGAGTTTGCTGAAGGTCGTCAATGCCAGGTGATTTTGTCAAAGCCTTCTTCTGCCAAATCAAGATGACCCTGTGGGGTTTTCTTTCTCCCACCTGTTAAAAGGGTGAAGCACCTGGATTCCTTGTCATGAAGGAGCCCGGAATGATGCCCACCATAAGCCATGCTTGGTCAGGATCTGTCATGCTTTTTTCTACATGTGATGGGACGCCTGGGTGGCTCAGTCAGTGAAGCGTCTGCCTTCAGCTCAGCTCATGATCTCAGGGTCCTGGGATCGAGTCCTGCATCGGGCTCCTTGCTTACAGGAGACCCTGCTTCTCTCTCTCCTCCCCGCTCATGCTCTCTCTCTCTCTGACAAATAAATAAAATCCTTAAAAAATGTATTTCTAAATGTGATTTGCTAATATTTTGTTGAGGGTTTTTGCATCTTTGCCCACGAAGGAGATCCATCTGTGGTTTACCTTTCTTGTCTTCTCTTTGTTTTTGCATCTAGATAAGTCTGCTCTCATAAAATGACTTGTAAGTCCAGTTTTCTTGGTAATTTTTGTACAATCTGTGATATGTTATCACTAAATGTGTCAAAGAATTCATCAGTAAAACTGTTTGGACTTCGAGTTTTCTTTTAAAAAAATGCTTTTAACTAAAATTTGATTGATTTCATCAATACAGAACAACTCAAGTTACGTATCTCGTCTTGCATGGGTTTTGTGAGGATGTGAGGAATTGCTCTATTTTATGTGAACTATTTAACTGATAGGCATACTTTTTTTGTTATTATTTTCTTACTATCATATCACTTTCTGCAAGATATGTGATGAAATTGGCCTTGGGACTGAGCCAGAGCCGGCAAAAGAGGGGAAAATATCAGAATCTGCCCAGTTGCCAAATTCCACCTGTTTGGGTAGATTCCAGGAGAGAACAGAGAAAAGGAATGTGTGTCTGTGTCCAGATCCCCCTCTTCTTGAAAGGACACCAGTCACTGGATTGGGGGCCCACCCTATTCTAGCACAACCTCATCTTAACTAATTACATCTGCAAAGACCGTATTTCCAAATAAGGTGCACGTTGAGCTACAGCGGCAGCATGTCCCCAAGCCCGTGTATACCATCCGCTCTCTTGGAGGGATGCTGAGTGATTCGGCCACAGCACGCTGATACAGAGCCATGTGGATTCTCAGGAGATGCCCACTGTGGCCTCGCCGACAACCTGGGCAGGGGACCGAGGCAGGTAGAGCAGACAGGGCAGTTTGGACGAGACTTAAGACACCCTCAGGTCACAGCCTGGGCGTCCTGGTGCTGGATGATGCACAGGGAGCGTGGACGCAGTCACCCACCCACGGAAGGCTCTCGCAGGATGGCCAACAGTGAACAGAGAGGGTGTGTCTGAGCTGGGCGGTGTGCACTCCAGTGGAGACCCGCATGGTGCAGCTCTGGGGTGGACACAGGAGCTCGCTCAACTTGCACAAAGTTCCCGGGTTCTGGAAGACTCCAGACACACTCACGGCTGGCTGGCCCCACTGCTGTCCACTGCCCCCTCCATATCGAAGCCCTATGTCCACTGTCCTGCTGTGAGGAGCACGGCCCCATCTCCCCTGGGTCCAACTCCCGGGAGACATGTGGCGATGCCAGGTGTCGGGAGCAGGACTGGGTGGCCAGCATGAGCACGCTTGCACTTCCTGAGCTCGAGAAGGACAAGGACAGTGGTCCATGCCGCAGACAAGACACTTGGCACCTGCACAAGTCACGCCTCCATGTAGCACGGGGAGGAAGTCACACCACCCAGGTGTGTGAGCACGTGGGACTCCAGCTGAGGGTTTACTCCTCCTCACCGTGGCGGACGTGGCGGACGTGGGGGAGGCGCTGGATGTGGGACCTGGGTCCACATCACTCACCAACCCCCTGCCCTGATCCAACACACGCGTGTTGCACGCACACACACAAGATGCATACCTCTCACACATGCGTGTGCATCCACACCCACTCTCAGACTACACACACGTACACATGCTCACACATGTGGCCACCCCCCAACCTTATCATTTCACCACATTCCCTTCTTGTCACCCCTGTCTCTGAAAAGCTCGACTTTCTGCTCTGGATAGATGTCTCGTTAGTAATGTAATGTAAGTATTAATAATTGCTTATTAAGTAATTTGTTATATATAAGTATTAATTATTATTGCTCATTACTTATTAATTAATTTTACATATAATTGTTAATTATTTCTCATTACTTATTAATTAATTTTTACATATAATTGTTATTATTGCTTATTACTTAATTTATTATATAATTATTAATAATATTACTTTTAACTAATTTATTATATATGATTATTAATCGTTATTAGTTATTAATTTATTACATATAATTATTAATTATTATTGCTTATGACCTATTAATTTATTATATATAATTATTACTTATTACTTATTAACTAATTTATTATAGATAATTATTAATAATTATTACTTATTAACTAATTTATTACATATGACTATTGTTTTTACTTATTAATTAATTTATCACATAATTGTTAATTATTGCTTATTATCAATTAATTACTTTATTATATGTAATTATTACTTATTATTAACTAATTTATATATAATTATTATTATTACTTGTTACTTATTAATTAATTTATATGATTATTAATAATTGTTGCTTATTACTTATTAATTTATTACTTTTAATAGTTATTTATTATTACATTAGTAATAATCACATTACTAATTGCATTCATACACGCTGTTAATAAAATTGTATCTATTTTACTCGTTATAAACGAATTGTATTTATTTGACATAAATCATTTATATTTATCATTATATAAGAATATGTAACATAAACTTAAATAATTGAATAAAATTACTTAATAATTTATCATTAAAATTGAATGATACAAATTACTATCATTGTGGGACTACTATATTATCATTATGATTCTCATCTTCCTCTTGGCAGCACCGCTGTCATTACGATGGCTAGTACTGTGATCATGGTAGCGATGTCGTCATCCTGGAGGCAGTATCATGATTATTACTCTCATGGTAACGGTATTACTTTACTCTCACAGTGGCAGTATTACTGTAATTATTGTTACAATCACAGGAGCGGTACCGTCGTTGTCACGGGCACGGTATTATCATATCACCATCATCCTCACAGAGGCAGCATCACTCCTGAGCGGTATTACTCCCGTGATAGCAGGATTAGTCTCCTACTGCTCCCTCTCCGGACACAATAGCACTATCATTACGATATCATGGTCGGAGTACTGTGAGTACTGTCACGGCATCAGAGGCTGACACGGCATGGACACCAGCAGACACCGTACCAGACACCGCTGCAGGTGTTCTGTGGGTAGTAACTCACTTCAGGCTCTCAAAGCCCAGAGACGCATTCCCTACACTCACCCTCATTTGCACTGAGACGCTGCAGCACAGGGAGGTCAATACCTTTCCCCAGGTCCTCCAGCTGGGAAGTGGTGGAGCCTGGCTACCCCCCCAGGCCGGCTCTGCCCACAACTGGTTCTACCACCGGCCACCCCGTGCCTCCTCTCTGAATAGGATGTGCACATCTGCTTCTGTGCTTTGTGGGCCACCCTCAGCGTGGACTCGGGATGTGCATTCTTCTTGGGTTAAGCCAGAAGGAAAACCCTACACCAACACCAACATCAAACCTCCATCCACCCATCCATCCATCCATCCATCCATCCATCTATCCATCTCCCCATCTTTTCTTCTCAACTCTGTTCATGGCCCTGCTGCCCACTTACTCCTTCATGTATTCATCTCCTTTCATGGTCTGCAGAACGTGGGCTCCCCTGAACCTCACCTCAGCTCTTGGGACTCACACCTGAGAACATGTTATGTTACAGGGCACAGGTACTCTGCAGGTGTAATTAAGGTTCCTGCTTGCTGAGATTACCCCTGGATTACCCAGGCCGAGCCTGTGCAAGCACATGAGCTCTAAAAATCAGAGCTTTCTGCTTACAGAGGGCGGAAGAGGAAGTCAAAGCTTGAAAGCATGAGACCTTCTGGCGGCACATCTGCTAAGACCGGTGTCAACTCCAAAGACAACCAGCAATGCCCCCTCTACAGAGATAGAGGGCTTCATCATACTTCTTCACGCATGAAACAAAGAAGCTTCACCCCTGTTGGTGAAGTTTCTTTCCCCACCCCGAGCCTTCGTGAAACAGAGATGTCGGCATTCACTAAACCGTTTCTGAATGCCCATCTAATTGGATTCTTTCAACACATTTAGGTATCAATCTGATTTACAAAAGCATTTCTTCAGAGCTTAATTACAAGTGTACGCAACAGGATTTACACTTGAAGCTCCTCGTTTCGTTCTGCCATCCAGCTATCCAACCAGTTGAAAATAAACAAGTGGAGATGTATGCACGGTTTTGACTATGTCAACACAGCGTCTAAATCAAGCCGTTTGTTTGGTTTTAATTAGTGGAAGTTTGGCTTTAGTAGGAAAAACATCATTTTGGAAAAGAACTTAGTTCTAGGGTTGGAAAATTGTCATCAGTTGAGGAGAAATAAATGCCTCCAATTTGCCACATGAAAATGGATGTTGTGGTAAATTTAGCCTACTTTTCTTTCAGCAGATAAAAATGTAATTTATCAAGTAGGCATTTAGGAAGTTTGGGAATCGTAACGACAGTTTCAGGACGGCAAAAAGATTTTGAGTTATTATTTGTGACATCAAGTCAATAGATCCAAGAATGGGTTGCCATATTGGTTGGATTCTCTGTTAATTATATTTCAGATTATATTTTTTATCAGTACGTACATATATAAAGAAAGAGCCAACACGTGGATGGGAAAGCTACACCCCAACTTCACAGTAGTAATGATGTGTGGTGACAAGAGGGGTCAAGGGGAATTTGGGGTTCTAAATACACACACCACCATTCCTATCCCATCCATCAGAATATCTTTTGTAACAGAATGTTAAAATTGAATTGTCCAGTAGGCACCATGATACAGTAGATTTGAAACTTCAGGGTGAAGTAACACATCATCACTTGCAAATTTACAAAGAAAATTAAAAGATAGGAACCAGTTCCATGATTTTTCACACATTCACACACACCCCTTTGAAAATATGAAGGAATCTATGCAAGGTTTTGGAAATTTTCTTAAAAGGTACAGATTGTGCCACAAACCTTTCCACACACAAGAAGTTGCTTGTTTTGTGCATTATCAGCTCTACATTGAATGAGGTTGCATAACAAACAACCCTCAATCTCAATTCCCTGCAGTGATAAATACTTATTTTTCACACCTGTGGGTTTGTGGTGTTTGGGGGCTGATCTAGATTACATTGCCCCAGGCTAAGCTGAACCCAATGTGTCAGCATAGATTCATGTCTGCTCGGCTTGATTTTGATTTCATTATTTTGGAACCCAGGGATATTCCTGTAATGGTGGAGAGTGGATATTCAGAGGACAAGCCAAACCATGCAGACACACCTCAGCTTCAAGCAGTTCTTCTAGCATTCGACATGCCAGAACGAACCCGATGCAAAGTCCAAAGTCAATGGGCTAGGGATGCATGGTCTTTGCACCAAGGATTAGCCAGGGCCAAGTCATGGAAAGAGGAAAGACATGGTGAGCAATTAATGCAGCCTACCACACCTCCTCACCTCAAGCCTGGTGGGAGGGGACTTATTTCCCAAGTCCCTCTTCATATTCAAAACCCATCATTTCCTTCCCCCAAGGGGCTGATGGACATGGTCTGCATCATTCAGTCCTGGGCTTCCCGGTGAGTTCAAATGACAGAAGACAGTGGAAGGAAGTGGGAAGGTGGGGGGAAAAGATATTTCTTCCTTGGAAAAACCTTATCTGTTTGGTTGGTGCTGGTTTCAGGGAGGGAGGGAGGAAGAAGGAAAACAGGAACCTTGACGCCTCCCGCCATTTTCCCTTTGCTAACGCATACATGGTCTACTGACCCATTTTCGCACCAAGGAATCAGATACTTGTTAAATTACCATTTTCCTAGTTTTCTTCCCCACTTGTGCTTTTTAATCACATCGTATATCCTTGTTCCTATAACCCATATCTATGCTGACATGTTTTTACAATTATTCATATAATCTTCATCAATGGAGCGTGGCAAAATTAAAAATGCACTTCTGTCCCGTGGCCTTATCATCAAAAAAATAAGACAAAGCCTGCCCTGAGTATGCAAAGCGTGTATAGATGCCTTCCATTATGATCTCCATATGCTGTTTTATTTTCATGAGTACATTTCTGAGGTTTTATCTGTCCCGTGCAGCCTCTCATAGAAACTGTTGTAATTGAAAAAAAAAACCGTATGTAAAGACATTTCATAGCTGAGTTTGAAACCATATTAAAAAGTTTAAAAGTCCATCTTTTGGTGCATTTGTCCTTACCTTCCATTTGTACCTCATGAGAAAAGCAGCACATTCCCACCTACTTCCCAAGGTGGAAGATGGATTGCATTGCCTAATTAGCACCTAAGTGATGCACACAGATTGGCTTCTCTCCCATTCCTTGAAGCCTTCAGGGGAAGAGATTCTGACAACCCCCAGCGACACTAAAATTAAACTGGGGGACACAGGTTCCAACACCTCCAGGATCTGTTGCCTCGGGAGGGCGATGTGCATGACCATTCGAGGTTTACCATCTTCAGTTGCACAGTTCAATAAAGTTCTTGAATGCCGCCTTCCCAATTTCATTCCAACCCGTGACAGCCCAGGGCGTGCAGCAGTTACAGCGTGGCCAAGACTGCTGAAAAGCGTCCAGACCTTAAATGCCTTTCCTGGCCCAGGGACTGCCTTGGGTGCTGGCTTATTGTCCATTTGCAGGCAGGCTTTGTGACCACAACAGGAAAAGTCTAAGAAAAACGTCTCAGAAACAAGGACTGCCGCCGTACATCCTTAGCTTGCAATGTCTGCAGACGTCAGCCACCCAATTCCTCCTCAACGTCTCTGCACCAAAAGGCCTCTGTGTTCCCTCACAGCCCGTATGCAAGCAACTGGGGTCACAGAGAGTCTCTCCTGCCAACGCAGACTGCAAGGGGCCATTACAAGGTCCAGTACACGCTTCCTTGCTCCATCTCCCCCTGGGTGGGTCCCATGCATCACTCTTCCTTCTCCTTTATGTATTTCTGCCATGCTGACTTTGAACATGGTACCTGTCCAAACACGGTCTTTTTATCATCCTTGGAACCCTCACAGTGGCACACTAGTTTGTCACATGCTGGGGGCTGCAAATGGACTGACAATAGGTTCCATCCCTCGAGGTCTGACAAACCCGTCCCATGCCATCCCGCCCACTCTGGGACCCAGCTGGCTCCCACTCAGGCATCTCAGTAGGACCCACTTCAGAGGGCTAATTAAGTGAGTCTTTATTCCTCCCCCTACGTCATCAGTGGCTACATCTGCAAAATGATCTTTTTTGCACATAAGGTCTTACTACTTCCAAACAAGGTCCATGTATACATTTGCACAAGAAGAAATATGCGGAGGCATTTCTAATGACCTAGTCTTCCCTTTGTTTGTGTAGGGTGCATGAGAAAACAGACCTCATCTCCAACACCCATCCAATACTTGTGCTGCACCCCAAGGTGACCCACCACCAGGTGCTCTGTGGTGTGCAAGCAGGTGGCTTCGTGATGTAGATAGGATTGCAAGGTGTCAGCGCTGTGAAGATCTACTGCTCTCCCCATTTCTGTTGCATACTGCTCTGTCTCCGTCCAGATGGTCTCATGACATCAGAAGGGTCTCCGTTCGTGCACCACACAAAAGATCGCTCTCGGGCAAATGCGTTTTCTGCTTAATAAAGTTGTTATTAGGGATTGTTGAAATGAACACCATTCCTCCATGCCCCCTGCCAAGGATCGGATATGGTTGCATCACAGTCTTGCATGTTCTTTATTTCTTTACTGTGCCTTCACATTTAAAGAAGCAGAGAACGTGGGAGATTGTGCCAAGTTTCTCGACAGTATATGTCTCAATGTAAAAGCTTGATGCCGTTAATGGACAGATTACTCCGTGCGGCTCCGTAAAGCCAGGTAGCTATAAATGGTGACGATATTTTTCCTCCCCACCTCCCAACAATGCAAATGCACACTGGTTAAGAAAAGTTATGACTTTCAGCAACATCTCCGCAGTAGAACATATCGTTCCTGGCTCCAAAGGCACCCATCACTTCACTGACCTCCATGACAAAATGGCGGCATGTTCCATGTGGTCCTACCAAGCCCACCAGATATTCCCAGCACACAGGGGAGCAGTATGACTGTGTGCACATTTGATAAATCCAGACCGTTTCAGTGTCTTCAGAGCTCCAACTTCCCTTGTTTCTTTTTCTTGAGGATCCTCTTATCATTCAGTTTTTGGAAAGCATAGCTATAAAATCGTGATGAGCTTCCCTGGAGGAATGCACAAGGCAGACAGATGTCATATCCATGGCAGAGACAGGGATGCTGCTCGGAAGAACAGCCGCATGCACGCGCAAAGCCACTGGAGTCCCGTGCATTAGGTTCCTGGGGTGACCACAATGAAGTCCCACAGACCTCGTGGGCTCAAGTCCTAACCCCCCGGGATACGGGGTGGGATTTTTCTGCAACGTCAAGTAGCATGACCCTCGATGCTCTGCTCACATCGCACGGCAGTCTGGACCTCACGACACAGTGAACGTGCCTGACACCCAGTCTGCACACAGGAGGGTGAGCTGAGGACCAGGGTGTCGGGAGGCTCCTTAGGGGGTAGCTCCATTTTCAGAGGTCACTAAAAGGGAAGGAAGCCTTGTCCATGGTGCTGCTCCATTTTAGCTCCCGGAGCGGCTATGCCAGCCCTGTTTGGGGCCACGCGCTATTAACCCATCTCCACTTGCCTCCAACATAGAATCTGGTCCTGGGATTGAGTCCTGCATCGGGCTCCCTGCTCAGCAGGAAGCCTGCCTTATCTCCCTCTGCCTCTGTTACTACCCTTGCTTGTGCTCACTTGCTCTCTGTCAAATAAATAAATAAAATCTCTCTCTAAAAAAAAAAAAAAAGCAATGGAGATTTCTGGGAAGGAAAGGACCCGGATCCACTTTAGAAAGAGTAATCACACATCTACATGGTGTGAACGTGGCTCATTTCTTCCGAGATTCGCCGGCAGTCCCAGAGGATCCAGAAATGACCCTGTGCATAGACTTACACCCAGGACAGGCATTTCCATGCTGCACAACATAGCTCCCGCCTGCATTCTGTGAACGGCCAACCGCAACATGATTGCCATGTCAAGACTTTGCTAAGATCCAGCCAATTTGTCCAGGTGAATAAATATGCACAGTGTATTCTGTGCAGTGTAGCATCTAAATATCATTAGATTTCCCCCCAACACTGAGGCCAGTGTAGCAGGACTTTGGGCTCTTTTAATTAGACGTTTATCCAGGTTTGAAATGTGTTCTGGGCTGGAAACGTGAGGCTCACAGCTCCCTCGGACCTGCAGGGTCAGTGCATGAGGATTTTATAGGAAGCCCATAGTAAGGCAGCCAGGGAGTGTGATGCTCTAAGAGAGAACAGACCCCAAATAGGAGGGGAGAGAAAAGTCCCAAAGTCAACTACTCCCTGGAGCTCCCTGTATTAAAGTGGCCATAGAAAATACCCCAGACTGGGTGGTTTAGACAACACACATTTATTATCACAGTCCGGGAGGCCTGGAGTCTGAGATCCAGGCGGGGCTGAGGCTGGAGGTCTGAGATCCAGGCGGGGCCGAGACGGGTTCCTCCTGAGGCCTCTGTCCTGGGCGTGTAGACCCCGTGTTCTCCCTGTGTCCTCACGTGGTCGTCCCTCTGTGCATATCTGAGTCCTCATCCCCTCTTCTTAGAGAGAAACCAGTAAGTTCAGACTAGGGCCTCTGTCTCTTATATACAAAAGCACCTGATGAAGTCAACCGGTGAATTAAAACATGTGGGCCGACCTGCCACACCACCCAAGATGTCTCAAAATAGCATGGATATGAAGTGGCCACCCACTGGGGTGAGGCTATTTTGAAAGGTTTTTTTTCAACTGGTCCATTTAATAACCATGGATTACTCACCAACCCGACAAGGAGCTGACCCCTACGCGTGTTGATGTTATTGCCGTTGTGGATAATGAGGGTTTACAGCTATTTTAAGGGCTCTCTGCATAAGACGGTAAGCAACTCCATATCCGAAGTTATTTTAAGCCATTCAGTTAAATCATGAAAAGAGCGTCACTAATGTATCTGTGAAGGAATTAGAAGAGCAGATGCCGGTGAGGGAAAGCGCATGCATGTGTGTGTGAGTGCACGTGTGCATGCGTGTGTGCATGTATTAGAAAAAGAGAAGAAAGTGCATGGGTTTCTGTGCATGGGTTCCTCTAAGTTAGTACATAGGAGGACGTAGAAGGGGCAAAACCCAAGAATTTGACAAATATTTACACTGCAGCAAATCACTTAAATCACACTCATGGAAGCTAATGAGAAGAGGGTATTTCAATTATATGGGATGATGCTTAGGGTATTATAGGGTTGTGTACCTGCCCCTAACTTCAGGGTAAAATGTACTAGCATTGCAACCTTGCGAAATAAATCTTTCAGAGGTCACCAAAACCTAATTATATATTTTAACTGCAGGGCTTTCTGGCAGAAATCTTTCTCAAACATGTAACACCATTGGCTTACTATAATTTTTTAATGATTTCAGGTAATCATCACTGATGACCAACTCAAGAAATAATAATAAAAAAAGACAATAATCACAGCAGCATTGATTGTAGCTATTATAAATAGTTTCTGTATGACTGGCACAGATAAAGTGTTCACCTCATGTCATTGGTGTAATGGCACTTGGAGAAGACACAGTTGTCATCCCTCCATCCGGGCATGTGGAAGGACTGTGCATTACCACCCGTGTCTGGTTGGATGGAGTCATGGCACATGTGGAAGGACTGTCCATCTCCACCCATGTCTGCTTGGGTGCTTATGCACCCACTTTCAATAGTTGTGAGCAGAAATGATGTGCATTTTTCTTTTGAGCTAGAGCATTTAAAAGCCACAGGAGACACTCAGGACACCGTTTTGCCTTCCTGTGGTTCCAGCTGATGGCTACTCACCCAGCGTGTGTCTGGGATCATGGCGATGACATGGAGCAAAGCCCCCAGCTGGAAACAAACCACTACAAACCACTATGGCCTGAGGCACCAAGACATTCATGCTTCTTGTCATTATGGCGTGGACTCTCCTGCCCTGACTGATACCAGCCACATGCGCGGAGGCAGGGTGGTCATTGCCACAGAGACTCCAGGCAGGGTCACCACTAGATGTGGGGAGACATGCTCGGATTCTGTATACAATGTAGGTGAATAATTGGCTGGTGCATTGGGGGTACGTATGTGAGAAACAAGGGGTTTTCAGTGATTTGGGGACTTTTCCCAGAGCAGGTAGCAGAGATGATGTGCTAGTTTATCCCCTGTGCCCCTGGGAAGGGTACTGGTAGAGTGCTACCCATCCTTCTGCATGCATCCCCTGCCCTTACCTCCTCCGAGAGCTTTCTCCCATTTTCTTCTGCCACAAAGCTGGCCTCACAACTCAGACATGGATCCACCAGGACTGCCCAGGACTGAGGGGCTGTGGGGCCGCCTCCCTGAATCATATCCTCCCCATCTGTGATTGGGGCCGCTGGAGCGTCGGTGCAGGAGACACAAAATTAAGACCCAACCATGCACCCATCCATCCACCCATCCACCCACCTACCTGCCTACCCATTGTCCATCCATCCATCCATCCATCCACAGACACTTGGGTTGGTTCCACCTCTTGGCTGCTGTGAACACGGGTGTGCCATTATCTGTTCAAGTCCCTACTTTCAATTATTTCTATCTTACCTTTTTTTTAACATGTTTTCATCAATGTGGGGCCATCCACAAGTGCTGTTTAATAATCCAAAGTCAGGGCGAACTTCCCTAAATTTAATTTTCCTGCAATACCATCTGATATGCAAATAACCCATTTCAGCCAAGCCTGTGACAGACAAGTGACGTTGTGTTTCCCTGGCACACCGCAGCCTGATGAGAAATGTATTAATTGCACAGTTCATCCAAGCATTATGATTCCTGCCAAGCTTGGCTCTGCCTGTGTCTCGGTTTGTTAATTATTTAAATCGCTTTGGGTTCCCCTGATGGGTTTCCCCGTAATTGAAAAAATGCAGATGAGCCTTACCACAAATACCAGTCTCAGGAACTCACCCGTGTTGCTCAGAAAGAGAGCTCTCTCTCATCTGTGCAGCTCCAAGTTGCACGAGGGGCTCCAAGTGCAGCCCCACACTGACGCCATCCACCTGCCCCCCTGCTTGTTGCAAACAGGGAGTTATGGGGAGGTGGTGGTGGCAGGAGCTTCCATGTGAAATTATCAATCTCCAAACCCAGCGAGCAAGAGAACAAGATCCGGGAGTTGTCGCATTGCTGCTGGTGAGGCTTCCATCCATGAAGCTTTCCCTGCCAATTTGGAGGTCGTGAGTATGGATCCTCAAAGTCTGACGTATCAGGCTCTGGGATGGGGTGGGCAGCCTCAGCGTTTCCTGGGTCCCTATGGGCATGCCCAGCCTCCTGCCCAGGACAAATTCCACCTGCATCAGCAAGTGGAGAAGAGTCAGAAGTGTCCTCTGGGGTCCCTGTTCTTGTCCTGGAAAGCTCCCCAGCTGCACACCCAAATGGCCTTCTCACCCAGAAGAACTACCCCCAGAATCTTGGGGCAGAGTTCTGAGTCCTCAGACGGGAACAATTCCATCTTCATGTAAAGATACCCCATCAGCCACATCGACAGAAATGAGGGGTGTTTCCCTTGGGCTCTAGGAGCCATGAAAACATAACCAAGGCAAAAAGGGTACCATGAACCAAGGACTTTGGGAACTTCGGTCCTAATCCGCACATAAGATCTCCCGAGTGAAGACCTAACTAAGCGTCTTTGGACAGTTGATGGCTTTTGCATCAGACCACCTCCGTAACAGGGGTTGGAAGCTGGTTCTGAGAGACACACCAGCACCCCCCAGAAGCTACTGTGGACATGACAGGAGCCACCATGCTGTTCCCCAATCCAAGCAGGTTTCTGCCATTGCGGGTCTACACACGTAAGTGTTTGCTGGCAGCTTGTTCCACAGACTCCACTAAACTCCAACATGATGATGCAGTCATGATGGACTCCCGTCCTTAGAGACAGGAACACGTAGTCAAGACGTTCCAGAATGAGACATGTATGGATTCGGGAATAAACGCAGGAACCGGATGCCAAGATGTGGTCACAGATGCTAGGAGCCCCATCATAACCCAGTGAGCAACTTCCTCAAATGCACAAGAACGTGCCAAACTGCCAAGCCATGGGTTGTGATGGACAATCCTTCCACACACACCCTGACTCCATCCAACCAGACATGGGTGGTGATGGACAATCCTTCCACATGCCCAGATGGAGGGACGGTAGCTGTGTCTTCTCCCAAGCGCCATTACACCAATAACATGAGGTAAAAACCTTATCTGTGCCAGCCATACAGAAACTATTTATAATAGCGACAATCAATGCTGCTGTGATTATTGTCTTCTTTGTTTTTTTGCGAGCTGGTCATCGATGATGATTACCTGAAATCATTAATCATTCATTCTGGCTCCAGCCCTCCAGGTGGCTTGAGGGAGTGTGTGTTTAATGAGGAAATATCTCTAGGTTTAAGTGTATCAATTGTAAAACAATTAGTGAAGTTATTGTTTGTAATGAAACGATGTCCCCTTACTTGGGAATGTTCTAAGCACCTGGCTAATGCCCTGGAGCTTTGCCTGATTTCCAGGTAAGAAAGGGTTTCTGCCTGGGCCCTGAACTATTTGCTCTGTTTGATTCAGAAAATCTGGTATGAGTGCTGTAGCATGCAGCTGGTTGCTGCAAAGTGTCTGCACTATGCTATAGACCAGACATTTTTGATCATGGTGATTTTATTCCCCAGTTCGGCAATGCCTTCCAACATTTATCACAACGTGGAATTGGGAGAGGCAGGCTCCTAGGCTCTGGTGGGTGGAGACCAGAGTTGCTGCTCATCATCCTACAGTGTACAGGACGCCCCATGTCAGAGAGTCGCCCAGCACAGGATGCCCACAGTGCGGAGGCTGAGGCACCCCAACACATAAAATATTTCCCTTTATAACAGAACAGCCAATTCCCAAAATTAGCTCCAATTTTTCACCATCAGACTATGGGTGGGCTATGGAAATGTATGGCCCAGAACTGCAGTCTCTGGGTCAATAAGAAATCGTCTGCCAAGGTCACGATATGGAGTGTGACCCTGAAAACTCAAAATTAAATTGTGGCTACTGACAGTACAAGTGGAGAATTGCAAATCACAGAGAAACACACCAACTGAAATGACACCATCGAGTGTGGCCTGAGGGATAAGTTCTTCCTTGAGGTTCAGGAAATGGCAAGTACAACATAAATGTTTATTCTTTTTTTTAAAGATTTTATTTATTTGACAGAGATAGACACAGCGAGAGAGGGAACACAAGCAGGGGGAGTGGGAGAGGGAGAGGCAGGCTTCCCGCGGAGCAGGGAGCCCGATGTGGGGCTTGATCCCAGGACCCTGGGATCATGACCTGAGCCGAAGGCAGGTGCTTAATGACTGAGCCACCCCTAAATGTTTATTCTTGCCTGCAGCAGTTAGGATGGGGAAGATGGTTGGTGACCTCAGGAGATGGTGCCCAGGACTGCCCCCCATCCATTCCAGCAGGGACCCGACCCTGGGATTCATTCTCACTGCTGATTCTACTCAGGGGAGAACTTAGAACATTTATGAGATTCCTGGAGCTGCATAAGAACTACCCTGACTCGATGGTTTATACCAACAGAGATTATTCTCTCCCAGCTCTAGAGACCAGCAGTCTGAGATCCAGGTGGGGCGGGGCTGTGCTCCCTCTGGAGGCTCCAGGGGAGGGTCCTTCTTGCCTCCTCCAGCTTCTGGGGCTCCAAGTACCCCTAGGCCTGTGGCTACATCCCTCCCATCTCTGCCTCCATCTTCACATGGCTTCTCCTCTGTGTCCGTGTCTCCTCTTCTGTCCCTTATAAGGACACCTGTCATTGAATTTAGGGCCACCCTGATCCAGGATGAGCTCATGTCAGATCCTTCACGTACTCACATTTGCAAGTTCCCCATTTCCAAATAAGACCCCATCCAAGGTTCTAGGTGAACATGAATTCTGCTCGAAGAAAACCATGTGTTGGCTTCTACAGCCAAATGGCTATAGGGCAGAGAATGGAGTGTTCTCAGGGTGGCTAAAGGCCAGGACCTCACCTCCCTCATTTGTGCCTCTTCCTAAAAGTTCGTTGTAGGATGAACTTCCTACAAATTCATTCATCCCCTGAAGCAGTTGCACCCCACCCATATGAGCATACAGCTGCCCCACCCTCAGCTCCTGGCTCATGTTTTGCCACCAGAGAGAAAAGGGCTGGTCTCGCTATGTGTTCACTTATCTTGACCATAGTCCCCAGTTGTTTCTTCAAACGCTGGTCTGGGTTTTGCTGTGAGGTATTTTGTAAGTGTGACTGATACCCACAGGCAGCTGACTTCAAGTAAAAGAGATCAGCCTCCATGGTGTGGGTGGGCCTCGTCCCATCAGTTGAAGATGTCCAGAGGAAAGGCTTCCTTGAGGTTTCCCTCAGGGCAAAAGGAACTCTGCCTCATTTCTGCAGCATCAGCACTGCTTGATGCATCCCGCCTTCCCACCTGCCCTGCCGCTTTCAGACGTGTCAGCCCCCACAAGTGCATGAGCTAATTTCTTGAAATAAGAATCTTCATCCATCTCTTACTGCAACTCATAGGCAAATTCTGGAGACCTGATGCACAGTACAGTGAATATAGACAGCAATATTGTATTATAATCCTCCAGCTTGCTAAGAGACTAGATCTTCATTATTCCCACCACGAAAAGAAAGGATAATTATGTATCTATATATGTAACTACACCTATATATAACTCTAACTGTGTAACTATATAAAATTATGTATATAACTGTGTACATAACATATGTAACTATATATACATAACTATGTAACTATATATATAAAACATACGTAACTATATATAACTACCTAACTATATATATAACTATACATATAACCGTATATATATATGTAAGTATAAGTCTGTTTCTCTGATAGAACCTGGACTGACAAAAATTCCAAAAACAAAAACAAAAAAGGACTTGCGGTAGATGTGTTGGAAGGTTCCCTGGGCTCTAAAACGATTGCATCCTATAACAACATGGTGCAAAAGCTGTGGCAGCCCTACTGACAAGTTTGGAGTTAGCTGCTGGTGTCAGATTTGCCCCGTTCGCTTCACACACGCCTGAGTAGGTGAGGAAGGTGAGTCTGCAGGAACAAGACTCTGAGGCCCAGCATACATGTCATATTTTCCTTACACCTTCAGATTCATGGGTCATCCCACAGGGAATCAAGAATCTCTGGGAGAGACGACTCAAGACCAGCCCCAAAACTGTGCTCCTTTCTCTTCGCTTCACCAAGGAAAGCGTCCTGATGCTGTCTCTCGAAAAAGGACAAAATCTGAGCAGCCGAAATGGATTTATTTGCCCAGTGAGGCAACACGTTTCAGCCTCTGGAGCTGATCAGAAATGAGAAGGAGCAGGGTCTCTGAATGCTAGAAACATGTTTCAGGAGTGTCAAGAAGTCTCCAAACGAGGGCAACAGGCATTTCACGTGGCTCTGGACACTTGCACAAAGGGCTGTGCCGTGTGGCCCGCTCACAACTCAGGAGGCACTTGGAAAATATTAATTGGGTGTTAGGCACTGGGCAAGGCATCTGAGTCATGAGCACAGGCCCCGAAAAACCATTGCAGCAATATGTTTCAGGGGAGATAAGTTTGATGTTAAGATCATGGAAAATGCCTTTATCTTCCAAGACGATGAGAGAAAGCGAAAGCGTCCCTCTCTTGCCTTAAACTTCTGGATCCTGTGCTTCCCCTGGAATTTGAAGGCATCCTTCCAGCTCACGGTTATAAACACATGGAACAGTGAAATGAAAACGTAGAGATGTCCCACTGTACACACAGATTGAAAGGGGTGCTTCCTCACTGTGAAGCCTGTTCTTGAGCTTCGGGTGACCCTGAGCCAGCATCCCAGCTGGGGGCTCAGTCTTGACATCACTTAGGGTTCAGGTTTGGAATAGGGACAGCCCCTCCCCAACTAGCTCTTCACAAATTCGCAGAAAGAGACATTTCCCCCAGAATCTGGATAAGCACCTTTTCACCCTACATGCCTCCTTAAGACAGTGTCTTAGCAAGCTGGGGGTGTCCATGGTGAAATGCCACGGTCAGTTGGTGCAGCTTAAACAACAGACACTTTTCTTCACAGTCCTGGGGGCTGGAAGTCTGGGATCCAGGCATGAAAACTGCCTTCCTGGCTTGAATTCCTTACATGGCTTTTCCTGGGAACATCTGCAGAGAGAGAGAGGGAATCTCTTCTTCTTCTTCTTCTTCTTCTTCTTCTTCTTCTTCTTCTTCTTCTTCTTCTTCTTCTTCTTCTTCTTCTTCTTCTTCATCTTCTTCTTCCTTCTTCTTCTTCTTTCTTCTTCTTCTCCTCCTGCTTTTTCTTCTTCTTACAAGGACACCTGTCCTATGGAATGAGGACCTCAGCCTTACGACCTCATGGAAATTTAATTACCTCCTAAAAGCCCTCTCTCCACATACACACTAAGGTTTAGAATTATGAATTTGGAGGTAGGAGAGACCTTAGTTCATAGCACACACCATATGCTCTTAGGATGGCACATGTCATTTTTGTGAAATGGGAAATGCCAATCTGTTGAAATGAATAGTTTAACCCCCCTCAAAAAGAAATTGCATCATGTAGTCTTGAAATGATGATGAAGGTCCACCATCTTACTTTACCAGCACAAAAGCAAAATGCTCAGCGGAAACACAGAGGGCCACATGAGACACCCTCATGCTTACCACCCAGATGCAACCAACATTGACACACCAGGACCCTGTGGGGTTCATTTCCGTGTATTCCCAGTCAGACGTGACAGGTGCACATGAGTATTCCATTGACCGGAATAACTGCATTTCCAATCCGGGACGGCATTCCCATCGGTGCTTAGTGAACTAGACCACATCCTACTCTTTGGCAAGGAAGGGAAAGAGGAGTCTTCAGTGACAAAAATGCCTAGGGAGACCTGTGTTCTGTATCACCCTCCCAAGACTCACCTCGCAAACTACACACATGGGAAACGTCATTACACAGGTGTGGGAATCTTGGTTAGATCAAGCTGTGCATGTACATTAGTGGAACACGTTGGCATCCCCAGTTTGCCAAAGGCCATCTTCTTGCTTCATTCTTTCAAGCTAATCTACCTATCCAAGCCCATTCTCCACCCTCCCCCAGTGGGTTGCCATGGGAGTGGGTCCACTGTGCAATTTTTGTTGTTTTGTGTCCTTTGAAACTGAGCTGTGCTGGTTAACAGGCGTGAGGGTTTTAGGGTCCAGGAATGGGTCTTAGGGTCCAGGAAGGGGATTGTGTCCTTCATCTCAATCTGTTACTCTTTTTCTCCCCGTTCACTAAGTGCCACATTCTGAAGACCTGCCATATTGCTACGGGCACAAAGACTCCACAGCTTCTGTGACAACCCCAGCAACCAACTTGACCCAACTGATGTGTACAAAACATGGCACCCAACAAGCACAGAATAACATTCTTTCCAAGTGCCCATGAAACATTCACCGAGGTCGACCCAGTTCTGCGCCATGAAGCAAAGTCCAACGAATCTTAAATAATCAGAATTTCGCAAGGTGTGTTCTCGGACCAGGACAGGACTAAAGTGGAAATCAATAATTGGAAGTCATCTAAAAAGCCCAATATTGGTCAATTCAACAGCACACTTCAAAATGGCCCATGGACAAAGAGAAATGACAAAGCAAATCAGGAAATACTATGTACTGGATGACTATGGAAACACAACACGAATTTGTGGATGCCCTGTAAGCAGTGTTTAAAGGACTTCCATACAGCTTCCAATCCTTACAAGGAAAGAAAGGTTTTGAATCAGTATTTTATGCTCTCACCTTCTTAAGAAATTTGATGAGAAACAGCATACTAAGTAGCACGCAGAAGGAAGGAAATACTGAAGAGCATAAATCAGTGTAATTGAAAACACAGAAGCAATAGAGATAATCAATCGAGCCAAAAGTTGGTTCTCTGACTTCTCCATAAAATTTACAAACCTCTACCCAAACTGCTCAAGAAAATAAAAGAATAAATAGCTTAACCATATCTGGAATGAAGAAGGCAGGACATCGCTAAGATCCTATTGATTGTGTTAAAAGATTAACAAGGAGACATTATAAACACGTTCATGCCAACTAATGTGACTATTTAGATTGTATGGCCAAATTCCTCAAATGACACAAATTGCCAAAGTTCACTCAAGAAGAAATAAGTACATGTAATTATCAGATATTTACAAACATAATTGAATTTGTAGTAAGTACTTTAGACAAAGAAAACCCCCAGCCTGAATGACTTTGCAGGCAAATTCTACCAAACATATATGGTGGAAAAATCTCTATGTGGTATAAACACTTTGAGAAAACAGAAATGGAGGAAATGCTTCTCTATTCTTTTTGCGAAGGACTTGCATGTATTTGAGGATCAGCAACTTTTGCCAAGAGTTTTCTTTTCCAGGTATGTCTCAGTGTGTTTCTTAAATCCGGGTATGACTTCCTAATATGCCAGGCAAACAAAACCACTGGCACAAAGGAGATCCATTGTCATAACCAGGAGCAGAAGGAGGAAGGATCGTCACCCAGAAATGAGGTGTGGGTTGCTTATTTGAGGTAAATCAAGGTAACACACCAGGACAACAGAACAAAAAAATGGAAAAGCATAGAATCTGGGCAATGGGCATTAAGGAGGGCATGTAATGGAATGAACACTGGGTATTATATGCAACTGATGAATGACTAAATCCTACCTCTGCAACTAATAATACACTATATGTTAATTAAATTGAATTTAAATAAAGAATCTTTTTAAAAAAGCATGGAACACTACATCAAAACTGATGATGTAATGTATGGTGATTAACATAACACAATAAAATAAAATTAAAAAAAAATTTTTTAAAAAGCATAGAATCTCAATAGATGCAAAAAAACAGACATCTGAGAAATGTCACCATTCATTTATGTTAAAAAATATATATACTGTTTTCTCAAACTAGGAATAGAGAAAACTTCTATTACCTTACAGAGAGCTTCTACAAAAACTGGCATGTAGTATATTTACAGGGGGAGCAGGGAAGACTAGATGCTTTCTTTATAGGGTCAGGAGCCAGCCAAGGAAGCCCACACTCTCATCCCTATTTGTGCAGGATTAGAGCGGGTGTCCCAAGCAGCACAATTAACAGAGAAAATTAAAAAAAAAAAAAAAAAGGAAGGGAACTTGTCTGTCTTTCCATCATGGTGCCACACGGCCGTATATATTTGTTGTCAAAATGCACACAACTATGTACCTAAAAATGACAGTTCACTCTCCTTCCATAAAGCCGGCTTGAGAAACAGCAGAGCCCCAGAGGCTGAATTGAATATTTTCGACAGGCACACGTTCCTGGGAGTTTAGCTGGCTGCAAGAGGAGCTGGACGTGGGCATGGAAGGAGCAGATCTCCCCGGACTCCACTTGGCTTCACAGAATGAGAGAGAGCAATCATAAAGGGCAGAAGACGGAGTCCCGACACATTGAAAAACCAAAGAAACCAAGTGGCTCGATGATTCACCCCAAAACGAGGATTAAAAGGATCAACATGTACCCACAGCTCTTTTGAACATCGTTGGAAGCACGCAGGGGGAGGAGAAATAAGTACGTACAGTAATCTGCTGATGAAAAGGTTTTGAAAACTGGTTTTGCACGATAACAGGAGAGACAGACCTATGAGTGGCTCTGAGCGAGAACCTTCATAAAAGGAAAATAATGGGAATTATGCCCCCATATGAATAAGTCAGGTGTTCAAGACCCTGAAAAGGTTTCAATGGAACAGTTATTGATCTTTCACGCCCAAGTCAACGTTACACCTGCAGCGTTCTGGGCCATCTACTGGCATCACGCGCGGACGAGCTCCTCCACTGGCTGATTGATCTGCTGTGTGAGCTCCTGGCTCTCCTGAAATCGCTTTCAAATTCTGAAGCCGGCCCCAGGGAGAATTCCCTTGGAATTTCCAACATGCCTTCAAATACGTTCCATTTAAAATTCTGAACCCATATATATATATTGCTATATATATTAAAAATTCTGAACCCATATAATATTTATATTATATATATATTTAAAATTCTGAACCCACATGTGTATTTATATATTATATATTTAAAATGCTGACTCATATATGCATTTATATGATATATATATATATTTAAAATTCTGAACCCACATGTGTATTTATATATTATATATATGATTCTGAACCCATACATGTATTTATATTATATATTTAAAAATCTGAAGCCATATATGTATTTATGTATTGTATATATATTTAAGATACTGAACCCCTATATGCATTTATATTATATATCTATTTAAAATTCTGAACCCACATATATATTTATATACATTATATATATATATTTAACATGCTGAACCCTTACACACATTTATATTATATATATATTTAAAATTCTGAACCCTCATATGCATTCGTATCATATATATTTAAAATTTGGAAGCCACGTATGTGTTTATATAATTATATATATTTAAAATGCTGAACCCTTATATGCCTTTATATTATATATATATTTAAAATTCTGAACCCTCATATGCATTCGTATCATATATATTTAAAATTTGGAAGCCACGTATGTATTTATATAATTATATATATTTAAAATGCTGAACCCTTATATGCCTTTATAGTATATATATATTTAAAATTCTGAACCCTCATATGCATTCGTATCATATATATTTAAAATTTGGAAGCCACGTATGTGTTTATATAATTATATATATTTAAAATGCTGAACCCTTATATGCCTTTATAGTATATATATATTTAAAATTCTGAACCCCTATATGCATTTGTATTATATATATTTAAAATTTGGAACCCACATATGTATTTACTTATTATTATTTTTATTTAAATTCAATTAGCCAACATA
This sequence comes from Eumetopias jubatus, assembly GCF_037043125.1. Classification (NCBI taxonomy): domain Eukaryota; kingdom Metazoa; phylum Chordata; class Mammalia; order Carnivora; family Otariidae; genus Eumetopias; species Eumetopias jubatus. Next base: position 126,065,618 of record NW_028274817.1, read on the forward strand.
TAATACATCATTAGTTTTCGGTGTAGTGTTCAATGATTTATTAGTTGCATATCACACCCAGTGCTCATCACATCACGTGCCCCCCTTAATGCCCGTCACTCAGTTACCCCATCCCCCGTACTCACCTCCCTTTCCACAACCCTCAGTTTGTTTCTCAGACATACATATGTTTTGTTTTCTTTTTTGTTTCTGTTTCAAGTTGAAGTGTAGCTGACATGCACTGTTACATTTGTCTCACGTGAACGACACAGGGATACGACAACTCTGTACCTTACCCTGTGGTCACCATCCCAACCTACGTCTGTATCCATAACAGAAATGGCAGGTAGGTGAGGGGCAACAGTGAGCGTACTTCTTAAGTGTTGTATATGTGCACGGGACTAATTTTATATGCACAAATGTGTTGTATTGCAAAGACAGAAGAGAAACGTAGTTATAACCCACACTGGGTAACAACCCAGTGCAATAAGCTCTCAGGATTCCCAGACCTTGGAGAAATACTCATTACTTACGGGTATTAGTGCAAACAAGGAAATGCAATGCGGTGATTGCCGTTTTCACGTATTTCCCTAAGATATGGGTACAGTCATACAGAAAGCACTTCATCATTTGGGGACAATTCTCTTAGGGTTCCCTTAGGAAAAAGTAATGATGCTGAATAATTAGATCAGGAGCAGTATTTTCCAGTTTTTTCTGTAGCACTCACTATATGCGTGTGTATATATAAGCCTACACACACACACACACACACACACACACACACATACACACACACACCATCCCTCAGTCAGAGCTCACATTAACCTTAAAACACACGTGGGAAGAGAAGCCAAACTTGCCCCTGAAGGCAGAAGACACCCAGAGACTGGGTTTCAGAAACACGTCCCAGAAAACAGCAGATTACAAATCACGGCCAGCAGTGTGGATGCCGGGGGAGGGAGCCCCAGCCTCAGGTCCGGTCCTGGAGGTTCAGACCCTCCATAAAGAGCAGTGGGTCGGGATGCAGGCTCCCACCAATTCACGTACACAGCCGGGGCTGCCCTGGTCAGCAATGAAGCAAATCGCCGCCCGGGCCTGGGGATGACCTCGAGGCCCCCCGGCCTCTGTACACCTGCTTGCAATTGAAATGAGTTTCACCCCAGAATCATTCTATAAATGCGAAAGGCACACAAGTATGAGCAGCCTGTGAACCTGAGCTGTTTTTGTTCTGTGGTACAGAACCACTCTTCAGTCCCCTGCCAGGCTGGGTCCACTTCCCAGCCCCTGGGTTTGAGCTCTGCCCCAAACTCTCCTGATGGGTCCCCTGGACCACGCTCTGCCTTATTCATCTTTGTGCTGCACCCAGAGTCTGTGCGCCATCAAACAGACTCAAAACACAGATCCAGACACCCAGTCCTCCCCACTGGGAGCACAGCCAATGCCAGGGATCTGCCCTCCTGTGTAGGTGAGCTCAGGGGGCACCCCCAGATGCGATTTGGGGAGGCCTCCAAACCCTCTGCACCCGAACTTCCCCCCGTGCTATAGAGAGAATGCTTAGCAAAGGCACTGTGGCCTCTTGGACTTTGCATTATGCATACACATCCTCCTGGGAGTGGTCACTCCTGACACTTTGCATGAATGCACCACGCAGAAGGTAGTGTGTCCATACAGTGGAACATGACTCGACTATAAAAAGGAACAAGGCACTGAATTTCCAAGAAATTCAGAACTCCTACCACAACATGGTGCCCAGTGAGAGAGGACAGTCGGGAAAGGTCACATACTGTGTGACTGCGTTTATATAAAAGTCTCCAGAATACATCAAGTAGTAGAGACAGAGAGCAGACTAGGGCTGCCAGGGGCTGGGAGAGCAGAGAATTGGGAAGGATCGCCTCATGGGGACGGGGTTTCCATCTGGGCTGGTGGAAATGTTTTGGAAGTAGCTGGTGGTGATGGTTGCACAGCACTGTGAATGTTGCAAATATCACTGATGCTATGTTATGCATATTTTACTAAAACTTAAAAATAAACAAAACTCTGACCTCCGACTCACTGCGCCTGAGAGCCGCTGAGCATGAGGACAGGGTTCCCATACACAGGGGGCTTTCCGTGTATCGTTCCAGACCCTATTTTGGTATTAACTGTGCATCCTATTTAAGAATACCACTTGAGGTATCTTAGCAGCTTCCAGAAAGCTACCATTCCGAAAACCATGCTCAGTTCCCAGCCCTGCACCTGTTCCTGGCAGGTGAACCCACAGGTTGTGTCCTTGGTGGCGGGAGAGCCTACCACCTTAAGATCAGTACCTCTGTGAGGACTGAGCATCCAGCACCCAGCCTTGTAGAATGAGGTCTCTCTCCTCTTCGCAACAGAGTTGGAGGGGCAGGGTTTTGTTTTATTTGTTTCTTTTTTAAAGAGTGGCACTTTTTGAGCAACTTGAGGACAAAGCAAAGCTTTACACAAGAACCGCTGGGTACAGCCAGGTGTTTGCTGCATTTGAAAGCTGGGAGAGACCCGAGTTCCTTCTCCACCCAGGAGGACCCAAGGTCTGCTTCTGCGTGGCAAGTAGTGGGAATAATGACATCAAGTCAGACTGAAGGACATTCCCACCGGTACTAAAAGGCTCTCATCATGCATGCATATAGGCACTTAATGCTGGCTGATCCTCTGGGAAAAGCAGGAGATAAACTTTGTTTTCAACCAAATACCAAGAAAGAATGAAGATCTCAGGAATTTCAATGAGAAGGAGCCGCCTAGCTGGCTGTTTTTATTTAAATGAGGATCAGGCAGACGATGATTATGTTTCCAGTGCAAGAATAGAGCTCTTATCTTATGAGAACAGGTGTTTGCGGGGGAGGGGGTTCATTAGACTTTCCCTTTATAACCCCTCCCCACCGCATTTCTGTTTTCAGTAAGTAATCACAACAGAAAACAGAAACACGTTTACAAAAACGCCCTGCAGACAGGCGGGAAATGCCTGCAGACCCGTCTTCCACTCAGCCCGCTGCAAATAAATAATTTTAAGTCATTCGGATACATGCTGGAGTCCGTTATCAAGCCTCCCCGTTAGCTGAGGCACATGAGGTCAAAGCCCCTCTGCCCCCCCGCATGCCTCTGAACCCCGTAAGACAACCCCACCTGGAAGCACTGACCCAAAAGATGGGTCAGCGGATGTCCTAGCTCCTGCTGGTAATGTGTGTTCAAGGTGATAATGCGTGGTGTAAAGTCTGCCTCGTGGGCACTGCTCCATTAAGGAAGGAGGGATCGTTATCCGTTCCCAAGTGAGGGGTCAGGGATCATGGCTCAGAGGAGTGCAACCCTCCCCCTACCACCAGGTTCAACAGCAGGAGAGTCAGAAGTGCCTGCAGGAGAGGTGAGCTCTTGGTGCGGCAAAGTTCCTGCATCCCCTGAGCGCAGTGGGACAAAACCAGCATTTGGCTTCGCTGGTCTTGAAGAAGGGGACCCTGCTAAAGTCCACCTGGCTGTACGTGTTGTGCGTGTCGGGCTGCCCAGGGCAGCGTGGCTGGTCCATCCATGCCGCCAAGCAACGACCAGAAACACCATTTCTCTTTCTTGGGAAAGTCCCTCTGCTCAAAATCTCCCCCTGCCTCTGGCGCTTTGCTCAGCTCACAGGTGCTTATGCAGTGACCTTTCCGGCTGTTTACCCGGAAAGGTGGGCTCTGCAGACGCGGCATTTCACGCCACCCCCCGCAAGAGTGCCAGGCAGGGGCCAGCGGCAGGATGCAGCACGTCTCCGTTCGCTGGAGCACAGTGCGTGGACGCTTCGTGATGCACAAGAACCGCGGCCTGGAGGCACCCCGGAGCCCGCATGCAGATTCCCACGGCTACCCTGTGTCTCCCACCAGATCCGGAAACCATGCTCCTGAGTGGTCAGAGTGCTCCTCCAGGGGCACAGTCCCACCTCTGTGGACATATGGACTCCCCGATTCAGGAGGAGCCTCAGCATAAATGTAAAATGCATCCCTGAAGCCTGTGGGTCTTATCCCAAAGGCATGGACACCCTTTCGAGGTTTGGACTCACTGCCACATGGGAGGATTGGAATATAAGGTGTCCTGTGGGAGGGGCACATGGGGCAGCTCCGTTCTTCTCCAGTATTTGCTCCACGATGAGGGCACACATGCGATTGCTCACTGCCCGCAGGATGGGGTCTCCCCACACACTCCTGGGTGATTGTGGCCCTTCCTGTCTGGACAAATGTCTCCAATGTGCCCAATGTGGGGACCTCTGCTCAGCCGCTTTCCAACAGCAGGTGCGTGTTAATGAACCACCCTGTATGCGATTCCCGTGGTGGCCACAACAGAGCCATACAAACCGGGTGGCTGACCACAAGACACAAGAGATTGGCCACAGGTCAGTGTATGCTGCATAAAGCCTGATGGAGGTATCGAGTCACGAGACCCAGCTCCTCATCCGGACCCCACTGCCCACGACAGGGCTGTGAGAACCTGCTTCTGGGCTAGGGTGAGCCAAGCCCAGCCATGTGGCCTTCCAGCACCTCTGTGGAATGGGCGTCATGAGAATGTCTACTCCTAAAGGTAATGTGATGGTGACATTTGTGGACAATACCCCAGCAAGTGTACTTGAAGGCTTTTTCTATCACTTGGCACACAAAGACCCATCTGTCGACCTGACAGCCTCCTCTTGATGCCACAGCACACGAGTCAGACCCAGACACAGTTGCATCTGAATATGGGACATTGCTCTGTACGCCTGCACTGCCCAGAGCCTGCCCCAGCCTAGGGGACACCAGCTCTGTCTTTCCTTCTTCCCAGACAAGACCTGGAGCCACCCTCCATCCCAGCCTTCCTCAAACACCAACAGGCAGTCCATCTGCACCTTGTAGCACGTCCACCTTCACGATCCGTGCAGAATCCAGCATCTCACATCCTCTGCACCACACCAACCTGGCCCGAGCTGTCGACCCCTCTGGCCTAGGATGTGCAGCAGACCCCTCTCTGCAGACCCTGCCTGGGTCCTTGGCATACAGCCCGCGATCCGAACACCAGCCAGAAGGAGCCATTTCAAAACACACATCACATGACACATGTGCTCTGGCATTCACTCTGCATGAGAAACACAACACAGACTCCCCGCAAGTACAGTCCCCACCAGGGACTGGGGAGCAGGTGCACCCCACATGTCCTCCCTGCTGGGATGCCCACCACTGCCCCCTTGCTCACTCTGGTGCTGCCCTAGAGGTCTCCGCACTGATCCTGACGCACCTCAGATTCACTCCTGATCCCTCACCTGGCTCTGTCCTCTGCCTGGAAATCATTTCCCCGACACCTGCATGGAATGTGCATCACCCCCTTGGGTTCTTCCACAGTGGAAATTGGGCAGTTTCATGTCAGTTATATAGCAAAACAAGTGGGAAGATGCAAACAAGTCAATAAGGAGGTTTGAGAATCTGACATTGGAGAAAATCCTATTCTCCATATATTGGGCTGAAGAGTATCCCCCTAATTAATCTCCATCCGGAAACTCAGGATGGGATCTTTTTGGAAACAGGGTCTTTGCAGATGTAGTAAGGACAGGGTCTGAGATGAGCTCATCCTGGACCAGGGTGGCCCTAAATCCAATGACAGGTGTCCTTGTAAGAGACACAAGAGGAGACACAGAGGAGAAGCCACGTGAAGACAGAGGCAGAGACAGGAGGGACGTGGCCACCAGCCCGGGGACACCTGGAGCCCCAGAAGCTGGAAGAGGCAGGAAGGACCCTCCCTGGAGCCTCGGGAGGGAACACAGCCCTACTGTTTAGAAACCACCTCTGAACCATCAATATGTCCCTTTCCCTCAGCCCTTAAAGAGTTCCAGACCTGGCTTTTCTGGGTCCATAGAAAGCAATGTCCTCCGTATATTCTCTTTTTCTAACTTGGCTCAAAATCACGTGACCCCCAATGTGTTGGGGGGGGCCCAAGACCATCCTCAGGCTTGATGATTCACTAGAAGGACACATGAGACCCAAAAGTTGTTGTACACGTAGCTATGGCTCATCCCAAAAATAGGACACAGAGCAAAATCAACAGAGAAAATGTGCTTGGGGGAAAGTCCAGTGAAAAACCTCATACAAGTTGTTCATGGTCCTCTGCCAGGGGACACACCCAGGACACTCTTAATTCCTCCGCCACCAACTTAGGACAGCATGTTGGAAATGATGCCAACCACAAGGACACTCACCAGAGCCTGGCATCCCAAGGTATTGGGGGTAAGGTTCAGTTACCAATACTGAGACCCCTCAGAGGAAAGCTGGTGCTCACCAAAAACCATGTTGTGAGCCCAAACTCCCAGGGAACACCGGTTTGGCATGGCTCAAGGATGAACAAATCATAACCTTCCAGGATCCGGTCAGGAGCCAGTCGTGAAAACAGACCCTTGTTGGGAACATGCAGAGTTCGAGCTACCCACGCCTGCAGATGTGACCCCTTCCTATAGACCCGTGCAAAACCTCAGTGCTTTCAATAAAGCATCACCTGGGGCCACGCCTGGAGAAGAAGCAAGACCCCAGGGCCAACGCCGTCTTGTGGGGCTGCTCCTTCTACCGCTGACTTCGGTTCCCATGCATGCCACAAGGGAGGACGCCACTTCGAGTGATGCTCCCCACTGGGGTATCTCAGGTTCTTAGACGAACAAAGCGGAGCTGGATGGTGCCCAAGGCTCTGCCCATCTCTGAGATCCTCTGAGTCTATGTTCTGCAGAAGGACCTGTGCTGGGCTGCATCTAGGAACAAATGTTCATGCTCCGATATACTTACCTGTGCCCTGCCCTTGAGGGGAATTCATCCCCTTTGTGGATAAGTTACGTAAGGTGCGTCTTGGGCTACCTTCCCAATACTGCAGGATTTTGCCCAATGCAAATGGAATATCATCAGGACAAGACTCCCCCAGTTCTTTCTTGTTTTGTTTTGCCTTTTCTTTTTTTTCCCTGAGACATATCCTCACCAGAAAGGACATTTTCTGGATCGCTTGGTAAACCCAGTCTTCCCGTCCATTGGCAAAGTCGATATTATGAACGGGAACATGCCGTTCTCTGCTGTTCATACGGTGCCAGCCTGAAATGGAAGATCCTGTTTAATTTTGTTATTTTGAAGGAATTTCATAAGTGAGTAAAGTAAGCACACAGATGTTAAATTGCATAAAACCATTATGATATTGCCAGGGAGATCAGCCAATCAGCCATCTCTGAGCTCTGGGTCAAGCAAGGAAGAGGGGATGTGGATGATACATGGGGAAGAGTAGGAATTTGTCTGCAGGTCTATAGAGACCAAAATGCCCTATTTTATAAAATGTCAAATCAAGAATTATTTTCATGAAACCAAACCATCATCGGCCACTGGTTAGTTCCCTTTTGCCCTGTGGTTTATCATCCTCTGGATGGTCCTTGATGACCTGAGGGCTGCAGGTGTATTGGAAGACGCTTATCTAGGGACGTTCTGTAACTGATGCCCTATTTCTCCCAGGAGCACCAAAGACACGAGGGTCCCATGAGAGACAGGGCAGTTCTCAGCACTCAAATACCAATGTCCCAATCCTAGAGCATGTGTTAGATTCTGTTGCTGCTGTAGCAGATGACTGCATACTGGGGTGGCTTAACACTGTAGCTCTGGAGACCAGAAGTCTGAGATCCAGGTGGGGCAGAGCCGTGCTCCCTCCTGAGGCTCCAGGGGAGGGTCTTTCTTGTGTCTGCCTGCTTCTGGGGCTCCAGGTGTCTCTGGGCTCATGGCCACGTCCCTCCCATCTCTGCCTCCATCTTCACGTGTCTACTCCTCTGTGTCTGTCTCCTGTCTCTTGTAAGGACACTTGTCCTTGGATTTAGGGCCACCCTGATCCAGGATGAGCTCATCTCAGATCCTTCACTTGATCACATCTGCAAAGACCATATTCCCAAATGAGGTCCCCTTCATACATTCTAGCTGTGAGGATGTGCATATATCTTTTGGGGTGGACACTCTTTCACCCGCTATAGTCCCCATCTGTGCTTCAGCTGCAAGAATCTTTGGAAAAGTAAACTTTGCTACTTTTCATCTCCAAAGGGGGAGGGTCTCAGCCTCATGGGGATGGGTTCCCCCACAAACGATGGCATCCAGATGCTGAGCAAACAGAGAATGGGTAGCAGTAAGTGCACTGCCCTGATACGGAGCAAACCCTTTGGTTTCCAGATTTTGGAACTACAGCACAGGTGGGTTCCTTCACCTCCTTCATCCTCAGAGACCCTTGTCTCTTAATTCTTGCCCTAGACGGACTGACACAGAGGTGGCAGTGAGCAAGTATGTGCAGCTGAGTTCCTGAGACTATTGGCGGGAGGGAGCCCAAGGCCAGGCATAGAAATTAGGAACGGTCAACAAAACAGGTAGGTGGTAATCCCTGGAAATGCAGAGTCTCCTTCTGCCCACCCTCCTCCTCCCACCAAGATCTAAGGTGGGGGCAGGGGGTCCTAGTCATTGGGTTACCCAGGCCCAAATTTTAGGGAAGGACCACCCCTCTGTCACATTTCCTCGTGTGGCCATTGGCATCTTGGGGGTCCAGGTAAGGGAATATGGAATCAGAAGCAGGCCATTTTATCACAACTCGGAAAGACATTTGGAAGCACATAGATAAAACCAGTGAGAAATGACATATGTCATTTGAGCATCGGGGACTTACCTTCTTTTTATTGAGATCTATTTACCAAGGAACCGAGAGTAAATTCAGTTTATATTAAAAAAAGGAAGATACATATAAAGATAAAGTGATAAAGATGAGCCAGAAAATCCGATGAAACTGCTCTCACATCGATTAGCAAATTATAGCTGGAATTGCTCTGGTCATCCCAAAAGGAGTAATTCACTTGGAGGAAGGATCATGTTTAAAATAGAAGTCATTAGTAGGTCCTTTGGGTTGTTTGATAATCTGGTAAATGAAAAATGAGTCATAGAATCATAGGATTACACTGGCTAATGGCTGTCACTTCCCGCTGATGTTAACACAAAGCGCCACCGTTGGTGCAGATAACGTGAAATGTATGAATTACTGTCACTCGGAGAATGTCGCAAACAAACTGGTTAACGAATGCCGTCAGTTCAAAGCGGATTGAGGTGAGTAATTGCATGAGGAAAAAACCCGGAAATATTCTGAAATCTTACGATTCTTATATGAGAGAAAAAGAATGGACATTTTCCCAACACTGAAAGCAATCCTGAGACAGGTGTGTGACATTACCAATAAGGTATTATGACACTTGAGAAAACATGTCCAAACCTCAGTCATAAACCAGTGATCATGTGGGATAGAGGAAAGACTATATATCTTCCTAGCACCTTTGTAGATGAGACCCCTGTGTAGATGAAACACCTGTATAGATCAGACACCTGTGTAGATGAGACACCTGTGTAGATGACACACCTGTATGGATGAAACACCTGTATAGATCAGACACCTGTGTAGATGAGACACCTGTATAGATGACACACCTGTATAGATGAGGCACCTGTGTAGATCAGACACCTATATAGATCAGATACCTGTATAGATGACACACCTGTGTGGATCAAATTCATTTTCACATAAAGATAATATGAAAGAATATGGATCAGACACCTGTGTAGATGACACATCTGTGTAGACCAGACACCTGTATAGATGAGATGCCTGTGTAGATCAGACAAATTCTTTTTCCCATCAAGATCAGATCAAAGAACGTGCCACCAGAAATTGTAGGGAATGTGCAATAGTATCGAGAAGTGAATTAATAAAAATAATACCTCTCTGAATTCTGTGACGCTTGGGATACTTGTCAGCTTTTTAAATTTGAAATTTATCATAAATTAATTCTAAAGAAAAAAATTCAACTTCCTAAGTATGTATGCATAATTTCCTTTTCCTTTACTAAAAAGCCCCCAAATGATATAAGCACCTCGCCCATGACATTGCTGAACTTTGCCTGAGCCCCACACCTGTAGAAACGGTGAAGGGTAGGACATCATTTTCTCAACCTTTTTCTGTTCCAGGAAATGGCTTCGTGCAAAGAATCCCCTTTCCCATGTGACCAAGGTAAGATTCGGGGATGCTCCCCCACTGTTTATGTAGGACAAGGTGGGACCTCCCTGGCCTCCCAAATTCCCATGTTTTGGTCTCATAGATGATGAAGTGTACTGCTGATTAGCTCAGCTCTATTTCTGTTGCTTGCAACCAAGAACCAGATCATTAATCACCACCCTATAAATGGGATTTTGACGTTTCCAGCAATTTGCGAAGAAATACTTCTTGCAGTGAATTCCCCTGAAGTGTGTGTGTATGTGTGTGAGCTATAGGCTAGACTCCTAGAAAATTGAATTGCTGGTTCAACCGATTTGTGCATTTTTAATTTCACTGAAAGAGTGTGGAATGGGTTATAGCAGCTTACGTCCTCAATAGAGAACTGTTTCTCCTAATTCCCTTGAACCTGGTACTGTTGTCTGCCTTCTTTGTGTGGTCTCAAACTTATGAGTGAGTATGGGGTCTTCTTAAATTTTGTGTTTCTCTGATTGTGTGGCATGTTGACCAACAGGATGACCATTTGTAATCCATGCTTTGTGAGTGTAGGTTGCCAAAGTCACGCATAGAGGGGAAAACATTGTCTTTTTTTTAACAAAAGAAAAAAAAAGGGTTATTTTCTAAAGAAAAAGATGTCACAGTGTGGTGGCTCTAGAAGATTCTTCTCTGATCTCAGACTGAGGGGTTATCACAGGCAGTCCAGCTGCCCTCCTGAAACCTACCACTGCACCATCCTGAGAGGCCACACCTCTTCCAGGACAGGCTCCAGAGGGATACTGAGGCAGGGCCACCCCTGGGAGACACAGCACCTCTGACCTTTGGTTCTGGGACCACCTTGCAGAGTGGCCGGCTTGTTCTGAGAACAGCAAGCAGAACTGGCCTTCCTGCCATTTCCAAGCTCAGAACTTCTGATCCATCAGTTTCTCTCTCCAATGAGTCTTCCCAGGGTCAGAGCAGATGTGCATTTCAATTAGATGGCTCCCCCAAGTACTCCTTGACCACTTACAGTCCCCAGAGATGACCCCTCCCCAGTACACCCGTGACACAGTCCATCCCAGCTCAGTGCCTGGTTTTAGGGGCACCCAGACCAACACCCCAATTTCTGAAAATGCCATGGTGCTCATTGTCACACTACATAGGAGATGGTGCTAATGGAACATGGCCCTAAACCATCACTGTCTGTCCTTGCATGCAAGCCCACACCACCGGCGGCCTTCCGCTGCCCCACGTGCTGATACACCACAGTGGGCACCCTTAGCATGCTCCGGCTGCATGAGCTCCTCCACAGATGGCTCCTGGCTCTCTGAAGATGCCCGTGACAGAATTATAGGGCAACAAATGACCCCAGGTGAATTAGTATTCTTCACAACTCACCAGTCATGTCACAATACATTCCCATCAAATCCCCAATCCGTTTATTCAGGAATTCGCCTGAGCTTCCGTTAGAACATGTGGCATGGGGGGAACAGGAGGGGTCTCAGGTTCCTGTTTGCATGACCATGGGCAAGAGGATTCCTCTCCAAGTTTCTCTCAAGTTTCCTGGGGTTGGAATGGGGGCAGGAGTTGTCTCAGATGGAGGCACCAGCTACTAAACCTGAGGTGAGTGTTCCTGATTAACCGTGTGCTCTGCTCAACGAGTTTACAATACCCTTCTCAGATGAGTGCCCCAGCAACACATGAGGGCACACCCCCCCACAACCCCTGGGTGGACACCCCCCACAGAAACACCTGCACCAGCACAACAAAGGGCGTGAGCTAGACCACTCATGGCCACTTGTCTGCCATATTCCCAAGTGGGAAACTTCCCAAAGACCAATCAACAGTCTCAAGAACACAATGTTGGTCAGAAGAAGCCGGCCTCCCACCCACCCCCTAAAAATCACATCTTCTATGATTTATTCATGTAAAGTATGAAAATGGGCAAAACCATCAGCGATGTTACCAGTCAGAGTGGGGGTGGGGGGGGTGGGGGCAGTGACTGTCCTTGGGGGTGATTGGAACCACAAGGGAAGCCAGTGGTCTTTGTGTCCATCTGGGAGCTGGTCAGTTTGTGGGTAGCTTCTGTGTGTGGAAATATTTTGGAAATAATATCCTATCTTGGTGCATCCATGCCATTTAAAATTAGTACTATTTTATATTTATTAGAACAAGTAACACAATAGAACTTAGAAAAACTTGGGCGCCCGGGTGGCTCAGTTGGTTAAGCGACTGCCTTCGGCTCAGGTCATGATCCTGGAGTCCCGGGATCGGGTCCCGCATCGGGCTCCCTGCTCGGCGGGGAGTCTGCTTCTCCCTCTGACCCTTTCCCCTCTCATGCTCTCTCTCTATCTCATTCTCTCTCTCAAATAAATAAATAAAATCTTTAAAAAAAAAAAGAACTTAGAAAAACTTGGTATGTTAGTGTAAGCCCTCCAAAATGCAGACACCGGGATGGGATAATATTTCCCCTGTGTTCAAGGTTATTTCTACAAATAACCTTATGTGCTCTTAGGACCGAAGAACTTTTCCTGCATGTGTGGTGCACTGACAAATTATGAAAGGACTCTCTGTGCATCCCTTCCAATGGGTTACCATTGGTTTGCACAAAGTGAAGGACAACTCCTACAGCCAGGGATACAATGACCCTATTGTGCAATGAAATAAACTAAACCAGAGACCTGTGTGATCTTCCAAGCAAGGGGGCTTGCCCCCAGCCCTGCCTTCTGCATCTGCACACCCAGTTAGAGTACATCTGATATCCACATCAGCCCGACAGGGAAGCCCACCCAAGTTGCGATGGGTAGACTTTGCTTTCTGTGCTGGATCCACTTGGGGAAAACAGGATGAGCTGATCTTGCAGGTAGTAAAGACAGATAAAGGATGGAGGTTCATTGTCTGCCCCCCACACCCAACCCACTCAATGCCAATCCCAGTTTGCATTCTGAGATGATGTCTTCTCTCTTACAATGCCGACAATAGCATTGATCACCAGGGCAAATATGCACGTGAGCACACGCGTGCGCGCACACACGCACACACACACACACACACACACACTCCTAGTACTGGAGGTGGCAAATTCTATATCCTGATGTAAAATGTGTTGATACAGGTTTGGGGATTGCCCCTCATAAAAATGCTGCAGAACAAGTCACCCTCCTTTGTGGATGGAGTGACTGAGTTTACACCTGTCACATACTTCAATGTGTGACTTTTGCCTTGAAGTCATAATTAAAACGTGTTGTAGAATGAGACTGGAGGCTTCCATCTGTTGTGACCTTAAAACTTGGCAAAACCCAAATTCTTCCTTGGCATCCTAGAGTTCACACGTCTCTGAAAGCTGGGTCCTCCCCTGGACATGGGAAGGCAGCCCGTCTGCTGAAATTAAGGGGTGGTCCTTGCACCAGGGCCTAGGTCCCTGAGGCTCTCGAGAAGCCTCAGAGAAGAGAAGCACCGCGGTCTGCGGCATGAGGTGCAATCTAACAGAGACACATAGCTTCCCCTGACAAATGCACTGAACCTCCAAATCTGACATTTCCAGGAGGTAAACAAACTCCACCGCCCTGCCCTGTCTGCACTCCCCAGAGCAGCTCTGAAGGTCTTTGCTGACTGCCTCAGAGGTGGTGACTCAGGGCTTTGTACAACACAATTTATTCCAAGGGTGGCAGAAACATGGCTAAAAAGCTGACCCTACAAAGGGTATGAAAGCTACATCTTGGCCAGAGGCTGGTTTAATTGCCCCTGAAGACACGGAATCGAGACTATCATGAAGCCGGGTTTATTCTCTTCCTGCAGTCCAAGGGAAAGCTCTGCGTTTCCTCTGGATGGGCAGAGCCCCAAGTGGTTACGAGCTCCCAGCCAAGCAGACCGAAGCTAAATTCCAGCTGTGTTGTTAACAGCTAGTGATGAAGCTCCCCGGGCCTGTTTGCACACTTGCAACTTTGGATAATAACGGTGTCGCCATTATGGGGAGGCTGTAAAATTAAACAAGGCGGTGCACCTAAATTAAACTCTTGGAATGGCCCCTCAGGCACTGCAAGAGCTCGGTAAATGGCAACCACTGCTGTTATTCTTTCAGTTATTAGTGAGAACAGACTCTGCTGCCAGCTCCCCAAGCCACTCTGAACTGTAAAATCGAGGGGCCTCCTCCATCTAAGCTGATGTCACCACAAAGGTAATCAGCACCTCAGACTGGTGCTTGACCAAACTGCGGGGCAGACACCAAGTGGGACTGTCCTTTCCTCACCCCACAGTCTGTATTCCAGCACGTCTCTGTGGTTCTAAAAACGTCAGTCCCGGCCACCAGATCTGTCGCCATGGCGCCCACCAAGGCCTGCCTTCTGGTGGTTGTCCCTGGGAACTTCTCCCCTTTAACCACCCGCTCCACTCAAGCATTCCATCACAAAGTCTTCCATACAAACAGCCCGCAAAGAAGCATCTTCAAATGAGCTGCTTAATCCAATCCCCTCCGAAGAAGATGCATTTTAGCTCATGGGGCAGAACCCTGGCTCCCTTCATGGGACGTTTTCAAGCTGGAATCATTTGGGGGACCCTCAAGTCCTGGTGGTTTTTAGCTCTGGTTTGTCTCTCTTCTTGCTAGACTTAAATGTAGTCACTTCCCTGCAGCACACCCAGGAAACACGTGTTTGAGAATTGTCTCACTGGGGTGTATGGCCTTCTAGACACCCTGCCCAGGATGCTTGAGAAGCACAGGGATACGGAGCCATTGCCTCCTTACACCAATGTCCTTGATGCAAGTAGCAAATGATTCAGCAACTCAATGCATCAAAGAATGCATGGTACAAAGAACATCGAAACCTAAGGGTCCATCTCCTTGGCTAGCCTTTCTGCACAAAGGGGACATTTCCCTCCTTATGAATAGACAGCTGAGCAAAGCAACCCAGTGGAAAGCGAGCCATCAATGAGTGTATTGGTCAGGATTGACTAGGCAGTGCTGCTGTAACCAACAGTCCTGAAATCTCAGTGGCCCACATATGACCAAAATCCATTTCTCATGCATGCACCTGCTCATCAATGGGTGCTCCACTCCATGTCATCTGAAGACCAGGACCCAGGATGATGGACCGGCACAGTTCTGGAACACTGCAAATCTCCAAGGAGAGAGAACAAGACATGTAGGGAACCAGGTGCCAGGTCCTCAAGCTTCAGACAGGTAGTGACACATCTTACTTCAAATTCATGGCGGTGCGTGAGGTCAGGGCAGTGGGAAAGTGTGATCTTCCTCAGCCAGGGCAGCTATATCTATAAATGGTTGAAGAATGGAAACGCCCCCAAACATGAGGAATACTCTACTACTCACCGAATCCTACTAGCAGAAATACAAGGTGGAACCTCTTGGGATGAATCCAGTAACACAAGAAAATAATGGACTCTTGATCCAGAATTTTCAAGGGCAACTTTATGCCCTTGAAAAGAAATTTCAATCTCTGGCTTTTATGGGACTTGGGGGAGTAAAAACATTCCAGTCTGCATATGACATAAAATCTGAGGTAATAAATGTAGTCCAAGCGAATTCCCCCATCACATTTCTGCGATAAAATAAACCCATAATAGCTGAACCAAACAGATGTCAATAGTACAACAAAACACCCTTCCTTAAAATGCCAAGCCATTAAAAATTTTAATGCCCCATATTTTAATGCTCTTAAACTAAAAACTGTCAAAGGAACATGAATTTTTAATTAAACCAGCCTCATAAAAATGCCTAGCACTTTATAGATCCACAGTCGCAAAACGGATCCCAGAGCAAAGACACATGCTTGAGAATGATGGCATTCATTTAAGGGATGGGAGGTGCCTTGCAAATTAGCACAGTCCCCGTCTTCCTTTAAATAGATATATAAAACAACTGGGGCCCGGATTTCCGAGGGCACCCTGAAAATCTCCAACTGAGCAAAGGCGCGGGGCTGTAGAGGAGTGTATTACCATCCCGTGGCGGTCATAACAATGCACCACAGAATGGCCCTGGCTTAAGTGGACATGCATTCTCTCCCAGTCCTGGAGGCTGGGAGTCTGAGATCCGGGCGGGGCTGACACTGGGAGTCTGAGATCCAGGCAGGGCTGAGGTTGGTTGTCTGAGATCCAGGCGGGGCCATGATTGGTGCCTCCTGAGGCCTCTCTGCTTGGCATGTAGACCTTGTGTTCTCCCCGTGTCCTCATGTGGTCATCCCTCTGTGTATATCTGTGTTCTCATTCCCTCTTCTTATGAGGACCCCAGTCCTATGGGATCAGAGCCCACACTACTGACCTCATTTTACCTTAATCCCCTCTTTAAAGACCCCACCTCCAAATAGAGCAACATTCTGAAGACCTGGGGGTGAGGGCTCCAACATGTGCATTCAGGGGGACATGATTCAGCCCATAGCAGGCAGCGAGCAGCCCTAAAAGCGCCCCTTGCCAGGGAGAGCATGTCACTTCAGGAAACTGCTCAACCATGCAAAGCTGTTGCTGCCCCTCTCCCCTGCCCTACAGCCCTTTGTCCTCAATTTCTCTTTCCCACGAGCCTCATTTCTCTGACATCTGTAGAAGGAGGCAAGGGAGTGTGAGCTCTGTGGCTGAAGACGCAACCGTCAGGGATATTTCATCTGCATTGTCGGGGGCATGTTTACAGGGAAAGACAAAGCCTTCCCCGACTTTTTGTGACGATCACTCAACAGAGAGCCAGACACACGGTAAGCATGCCTGGAAGGCGGCTACAATGAGGGACTCCCTGAAGTTCACACGTTGTTCAACAAATATTGAATGTTTCCCCAAACCCCCGCTCAGGGCACACGATCCGTCCAACACAAAATCAACACAGCCCTTGGTCCATCTCGGAGAAAATAGCAGCACCTGCTGTGGGCGCGCACATGGAGAAGGAACTGCCAACGTGTGGGAAGTCATCAGAAGAAGGGAGAGTTTGTAGGGGTAAGGAGGGATGTCCACCATAGATCGTGTTGCTAATATCAAAGCGCCCCTTGCGGGGCATGGGGGAAGAAGAGATCAGGAAGATAAACCAGGATGAGGGGGAGGAAGGCATTTGCCTGAGAACTTGAGAGAAGTGACTTCTGTCTGGGTCTTTCCTTACCGGAGTGGGCTGAGTGGTGGCCTCTAAAAAGTACATCCATGTCTTAACCCCCCCTAATATGTGCATGGGGCCTGTTTGGAAAGAGGGTGTTTGCAGATGTGATTAAGGGAAGGATCTTGAGATTAGACCATCCTAGATCAGGGTGGCCCTAAATCCAATGACCAGTGTTCTTATAAAGAGAGGAAATTTGGACACACAGAGGAGTAGCCACGTGAGGACGGAGGCAGTGATGGGAGGGTTGTGGCCACCAGCCCAGAGACACCTGAGCCCCAGAAGCTGGAAGACGCAGGGAGGACCCTCCCCGGGAGCCTCAAGAGGGAGCACGGCTCTGCCCCGCCTGGATCTCAGCAGCCCTGCCCCACCTGGATCTCAGACTTCGGTCTCCAGAGCTGGGGGGAGGACACCTGTGTGATATATTGAGCCCCCACCCCCACCCCCAGACTGTGGTCATTTGTTACGGTCACCCCAGGAAACTGACACACTTACTTTGTTTATGATCTGTCTCATTCTGTCCTTTCTCCCAGGAGAGCTCGTTACTGGGAAGGCGCCATGATTATTTTCAACCTGAGCACTTCTGAGGGCGTGCAAGGTCTGCAAGCTATTCAAACGCGAAGAGTCAAGCAAGACAGTTTACCAGCCATTTTTTGCAAAAATGGCATCCAATTTTGTTCCTTTACACATCCATGGAACGTTATGCATGGGCTTCTATTCTGCCCACCCCCAGCCCGTACATCTGGATCAGCTTCCTGCTGCTGCTATAACAAACTACCACATGCATGTTGGCTTAAAACCCACATGCGTATTATCTCACACTTGTGGAGGTCAGAAGTCCAACGCAAGTGTCCCAGGGGTAGAAATCCAGGTGCGGGCAAGGCAGGGTCCTTCGGGGACTCCCGGGGAGAATCAATTCCTTGCCTCTTCCAGCTTACAGACCACCTGTGTTCCCTGGCTTGGGGGACACACCCCTCTGACCTCCACTTCCCTCCTTAGCCCTCCTTCTCTGACACTGAGCCCCCTGCCTCCCTCTTATAAGGGCCCTTGTGATGACATTGAGCCACCCAGGGTCATCCAAGATAATGTCTCCATCCAGACCCTTAACTTGATCACACCTGCTAAGTTCCTCTTTCCTTAGAAGGTAACATATTTGTGTGTTTCACACATTGGGATGTACACGCGTCGTTTTGCCTAGAATAACACCTTTAAGTCATTTTCTGCCACAGAGTAAACTGCTGCTCGTCATTATAACAATATCAACCTACAGGGTCACTGAATTAGAGCAGGTTTCTTAAAACACCATCCTTTCTGCGATGTGATGGGTACAGCACATTTAAC
Source organism: Eumetopias jubatus (assembly GCF_037043125.1). Classification (NCBI taxonomy): domain Eukaryota; kingdom Metazoa; phylum Chordata; class Mammalia; order Carnivora; family Otariidae; genus Eumetopias; species Eumetopias jubatus. Next base: position 126,084,024 of record NW_028274817.1, read on the forward strand.
AGTGAGAAGAGCGAATGCATTTCAAATCATTTCCCTGAGATTAAGAATTCCTCATATCAGTGAGGTCATATGATAATTGTCTTTCTCTGATTGACTTATTTTGCTCAGCATAACACCCTCCAGTTCCATCCACGTCAATTGCAAACGGCAAGATCTCATTCCTTTTGATGGCTGCATAATATTCCATTGTGTATATATACCACATCTTCTTTATCCATTCATCTGTCGAGGGACATCTTGGCTCTTTCCACAGTTTGGCTATTGTGGACATTGCTGCTATAAACATTAGGGTGCATGTACCCCTTCGAATCCCTACATTTGTATCTTTGGGGTAAATACCCAGTAGTGCAATTGCTGGATCGTAGGGTAGCTCTATTTTCAACTGTTTGAGGAACCTCCATACTGTTTTCCAGAGTGGCCGCACCAGCTTGCATTCCCACCAACAGTGGAGGAGGGTTCCCCTTTCTCCACATCCCCGCCGACATCTGTCGTTTCCTGACTTGTTAATTTTAGCCATTCTGACGGGTGTGAGGTGGTATCTCATTGAGGTTTTGATTTGGATTTCCCTGATGCCGAGCGATGTTGAGCACTTTTTCATGGGTCTGTTGGCCATTTGGATGTCTTCTTTGGAAAAATGTCTGTTCATGTCTTCTCAACTATTGGGACTTCATCAAGATAAAAAGCTTTTGCACAGAAAAGGAAACAGTCAACAAAACCAAAAGACAACCGACAGAATGGGAGAAGATATTTGCAAATGACATATCAGATAAAGGGCTAGTATCCAAAATCTATAAAGAACTTAATAAACTCAACACCCAACGAACAAATGATCCAATCAAGATCATTTGTTCAGCACAGAAATGTGCTATGGTGAGCGCTGTGAATTGTGTAAGACTGTTGAATCACAGATCTGTACCTCTGAAACAAATAATACATTATACGTAAAATCATTTCCCTGTTTTTCTGTAGTTGCATTTACCATGGTGATATTTAATATACTGAATTCATCCATTATTAGAGCTTTACATTTGTCTTTGTATCAAAAACACCATGCAATTTGTAAAGAAATATATATATATGTATATATAATGTTTGCAAATAAATCAAAACAATATGTGTCTCTTTTTTGGTAATTTTTCAAGATATTAGACTTTTTCTTCTTTTTTGAGCTTTCTGGACACGTCTTGAACAAGTCCCCCAAAGACTATTTCAATTGCTTCTTGAAATAAGCATATTCACGGATGCGTCTGGAAAGAAGAAAAAGCAAGTTCTGTGAAGAATTTCCATCTGAAAGAGAACGCAGATGCTAGCGTCTGCCTTCAGTTCAGATCACCTTCTCAGGGTCTTGGGATCGAGTCCTGCGTCCGGCTCCCTGCTCAGCAGAAAGCCTGCTTCTCCCTTTCCCTCTCCCTGCCGTACCCCCTGCTTGTGCTCTCTTTCTCCCTGTCAAATAAATAAATAAAATCTTTAAAAATAAATAAGACAGAATCATTTGATTTACAACAATGGTCCCTTCGATGGGGTTCATCCATGTCTCCCCATAGGTTAAGCATTTGTGATACGTGAGCCAAAGTCTTCACGAGCAAAATTTCTTTTTCCTTTTTCCTTTCTTTGCAATTATTCTCCTCTGGAAGGTGGGGTCAATAGACATATCCGAGGGTCCTTTGTAGCACATTTCATTGGAATAAAATAGTCTACCTGGATTTTACTGCCCAACGAAGAGCTTGGGAGGCCTGTTCATCAATGGCATGATGGTTCCAAGGGCGCTAAGGATACGCAGCTGGAGAACAAAGCCAAATGGGTCCATGCACGTGAAATAATTGTAGTTTTCCCAGAATGAGCATAACTTCACCTGCGGGATGATTCGGGAGCTCTCTCCTTCAAAGGACGTGTCGCCCTCCTCATCGTCGTCACAGTCTGACCACGCGCCAGCCTTCATCCTTTTCCTGATGCATTGGCTGGACTGAAATTCACGTTCCGTAGGACGGGAAGCTGCGTCTCATGGAGATGGTGCACGATTGTGCGTTCCTGCATCCAGGGCTCCATTCCGTCCAGACGCAGCAACGGCAGAAAGTTCCAGTGCGATCGCTAACTTGGGGGCTGTGATTCTTAGAGGCACCTTGCTTGCACGCTTCACCGTGAGCGCCGGGGTTACGGGGCGCCGTGTTCTCAGAGGTTCCCCCAAAGCAGAGGATGGTGCCCATGGCCCGTGTGGGAGGTGGGGTGGCAGGAAGCGGGGTTGGGAGGTGAAAATAAAGCACCCCTCTGCATTTTGTCTATTTGTCTATCATCTTGCTCTCAATGTAGCCGAGGCTCTTCCAACACGAACCCATTTCCAAGCTGTCTGGACACCAGGTCAGTGTCCTACCCTTGGTTTCAGTGCAGACCCCATGGAGTTGGAGGGAGTGCCCCATCCCACAGGTTAAACCACGTGGACCTCCCTCCTTGTACCGGCTCTGCTCAGCTTCCCCAGCAGCAAACCCCACGATTCAGGGATTTCATGGAGGCTTCACATCCTAGGCAAGACTGATTAAATCACTGGCCAGCCGCCATGGGGGACTGAGCTCAGCCCCCAGCCCCTCTCCGCGGCTCCCGTGCTCAGGGCTGTGGCTGGAACCTACACGCCTCTGATCAGGGGTTTGGGTCCCACAGCCTCAGGACCTGAGACTGAGTGTGTAGGTGTTAGGATGTCGCCATGATTCATGAGGGGGTTGCACTGTAGGCAGCTGGGGCTCACTCGTCCCTCTGGGGGCTTTCTGACTTGTGGAGCAAGCTCAGGATTTTCCTAGTGCGGGACGGGCAAGCTGGCCTCGTATTCCCAAAGTGCTACCCCGCACGGCTGTTAGCTCCAGGACACTGTCTTCCGGACCCTCCGTTCAGCTTGCCGGCCTCCGGCCAAAGCCACCAAAGAGCAGAAGGACAGGCGAGCCAGAGCCCATGGAGTGCGAGAGGAGGAAGAGGAGGAGACAAGCAGAAATGCAGTGTTCTAAGAAGGGAAGAGTTCTCTGCTAGCAGCAGGAGCTCGAGTCATGACAGTACACAGGGCATACCCGGTGGCTCCCCAGCCTCAGCACCCCACACACCCATCATCTGTAGTCCCAGAAGCTCAGGAGCGGAGCCGCCCGTGGCAAGGCCGCAGCAAGCTCCTTGTCCGTCCCCTCTCCCAGCCCGTGTGCCTCACGGACAAGGTGCTGGTCATCTGAAACCATCCCTGCTCCTCAGCTCTGAGTGCGCCACCACGACCGGAAACAAAAAGAAAAGAAAAACGCAGGTGTGCGTTTTGTGCAGGGCACTTGCAGCCAGCATTCATCCTTGGACGGGCAGAGTCTCCAGCTGCGTGGGGTGGCTCCGGGTGTGGGGGTCGTCCTAGTCACCCAGGGGGGGGCGGGCACGCTGCACGTCTGGACTTTCCCCAGGTGCAGCCTGTGGACAGCATCCCCGATGTGCAGACAGCATCCCCAACGTGCACACGGCATTCCCGATGTGCGCACAGCATCCCCGATGTGCACACGGCATCCCCGATATGCAGACAGCATCCCCGATGTGTTTCTCGGGGACTCTCAGACACAGGTGTGTCCCACGGGGGCTCCCACCAGAAGGCTTCAGACAGAAGCAGCAGAGCGACAAGCCTGAGGATGGTGGACTGGACGCCACAGGCGCTGGCCCTCGCAGTCTTCAGTTTCTCCATTGTGAGCCCTGACGGTCCATCGGAGCAGCTGGAGAAGCTCCATGGAACCCATCCCATCCCACCATGAAATCTCTGTCACTTGGCTTACACATCACTGCACACAGGTTTCCTGCTTCCCAGGGGATGCTCAATGCCCGCCTCTAGGCCAAGGGGCTTGAAGACAGTTCTGGGATCTCCCCTCCCTGTGCCTTGTCTCTTCCAGGTGAGCACGAGCTAATCAGCTTGGGGACACGCACACTTTTGCTGCACAGGTGCATTCCATCTGTCTCACAGACTCGCACCATCTCCCCGCCCGCCAGGACCTCAAAACCGCCCACCAGAGACCAAGCTGCGGACCCACAACAATGCCCCATCTGAGCAGGGGCAAACAGGGTCACAGGACGACAAATGAACCAAGCACTGTCCCTCTCCATCCACCAGCAATGGTGGATGGCTCAACCACCATTGGAAGGTCCAATGGGCTCAACCACATGGACCTTCTGGGAAATTGTCCCCATGCCCAAGGGGCAGAGTCACATCAGAACACGGGGCACGAAGACATCGGCTGCACATGCCTGCTTGCCTCTGCCCTCAGACGGGCGTCTGGAACCGGGGACAGAGAGGGATGCATTGTGCATACACCCCACAGCGCCGTGCACCCTGGGCGTGAACCTCGGGAGCTCGCTGTCCTTGCTGTCATGCGGTTTGGGGGGAGACCCACCTGCAGCCACCAGGATTCACTGTGTCACCAGCCCCCGTGCACCCTGTGGTGATGCGCTGTCCCCTTCAGCCCACAGGAAATGGAATAAAGCACACAACTCCCCAGTCCTCCCACACAGGCTGGAAGCCAGGAGCTGACGCATCCCTGCCACCTGCTTGCATCTCTGTATATACTGAGTGCCCCAGGGCAGCCGTGACCCACCGAGCAGCACGAGGATGGAGGGGAGCTTCAGACACCCTCAGGAAGGAGCCTCCATGACCCCAATTCCTCCACGGGTCCCCAGATCCCACAGCTCACATCTTCTCCAGCCTTATCATCACTTTGTCGAAATGACCTCCTTGCTCACAAAGAGGCTTCCAAATGCCAAACCCCGTGCCACGCTCTCAGCCTCTGTTCATGCTGGTTATTGAGCCAAATGGGACCCCAGGCCCTTCGAGAAACTCTGGCAGATACTGCTGTCTGACTCCCAAGGCCGTCTGCTGGCCCAGGTCCCTCTTCATCCCGTGAGACAAGCCTTTCCTCTTAAGACGTTCAAGTGGTTGGGTGAGGCCCACCCACACCATAAAGACTTGTCTGCTTTACTCAGTGACTACTGATCTAACGTCTCCAAGTATAAGACACTTCCTCGCTGTCCCCTCCATGTGTATCAACCCAGAGGCCCCAGGTCCCATGGTCTGAAATTGAGGGAGGAGAGAGCGGTTGGGTGACAGGTGCACCAGGCTCCTACCCACCGAGTCTCTCCACGCACATCACCACATCTCCCCAGGGATCCCATCAAAGATCCCACCTGGTCTGAGCTCGGCACACACACACCCCAATCCCACACACACCAGAGGGCGTTCTCATGAGGTCTGGGCCACACCCAGTGGACCCCTGGTTACACGTCAGCTCAAAGGTGCTGAGGCTGATGCTCCAGCAGAGGATGCAGAGAGCTGAATAGCCCTCAGTTTTTCCTGTGGACCCTCGGGGAGGGTGGAGGTTGGCACAAAGTTGGCAAACTTATTACTTGAGTAACTCAGGCAGGGTGGATGCCTGCTGGCAGCCCACCTCTCCTGACCCCTGCTGTCTGCATGCACACTTTGTATTTTTACATGTAGTATTAATAATGAGATGCTATCACAATAGAGCTACCCTACAATCCAGCAATCATACCACTGGGTATTTACCCCAAAGATACAAATGTAAGGTTCCGAAGGGGCACCTGCACCCCAGTGTTTATAGCAGCAATGTCCACAATAGCCAAACTGTGGAAAGAGCCAAGATGTCCATCGACAGATGAACGGATCAAGAAGAGGTAGTATATATACACAATGGAATATTCTGCAGCCATCAAAAGGAATGAGATCTTGCCATTTGCAATGACGTGGATGGAACTGGAGGGTGTTATGCTGAGCGAAATAAGTCAGAGAAAGACAATTATCATATGATCTCACTCACATGTGGAATTTAAGACACAAGGCAGATGAGCAAAGGGAAAGAGAGAGAGAGAAGCCAAGAAACAGACTCCTAACCATGGAGAACAAAGTGACGGTCACCAGAGGGCAGGTGGGTAGGGGGACGCAGGAAACAGGGAATGGGGATTAAGGAGTGAACTTGTTGTGATAAACAAACAAACAAACAAACAAATAAATAAATAAAGGGCACCTGACTGGCTTGGTTAGTGGAGTATGCAACACTTGATCTCAGGGTTGTAAGGTCAAGCCCCATATTGGGCATGAAGCCTACATAAATAAATAAATAAACAAATAAATACAGAAAAAGAGAAAAGTGTTAAGACGCTATTGATTTTAATAGTATTACAATATCAACACTATTATTAGATCAGTTATTACCTGTATTAGCAATAAATTAATGATTATAGTGTTGATCATAATGATTATTTTACTTTCAACTATAGTAGGATAAGATCATCGTTAATGAGTAAAATATAAAATATATCTATACTTTTTTTATTTTTTTATTTCCACATATTTAAAAAATAAACTGACAGTGGTATATCCCATGACTGATAAGTTTTGAAATATGTTACATACAACATACACGTATTGCACATGTGGTTTATATATGCATGCATATGCATATGTACATGCACATATAAATATACCAAAACGCAAATATACATGTATGCACATATATGTATACACACATATATGCAGTATATGTGTACATATGTATATGTGATATGTGTATACCATATATGCACACATATATACTATGTGTTAGTATATGTGTGTGATTATGTGTATTTGTGGGTAATATATATAATTTATACCATATACTGTATATACTATATATGTGTGTACATATATGGTACATATGTGTATATGTGTATGTATTTATATGTATATATGTATACACACAAATATATGCTATATATTATATATAGCATATGTGTATACCATGTACACATACATATAGTATGTGTGTGTATATGTGTGATTATGTCTCTGTGTGGGTTATATATACATAATTTATATATATAACATATATATACATATACAGTTAGCCCTTGAACAACGTGGGGGTAAGGGGTACCAACAACCTGCATAGTTGAAAATGCACACCCAACTTTTGACTCCCCCAAAACTTAACTGCTGATAGTTTACCAGAAGCCTTGCCCATAACATAAATAATAAACACCTGTTTTGTATCTCCTATATATTATACACTCTATTCTTACCATAAAGTATAGAAAAGTACAGAAAAGAAAATGTCATTAAAAAAATCATAAGGAAGACAAAATGTATTTACAGTACTGTAGTATATTTATAGAAAAAAATCTGTATAAGTGGACCTGCACGGTTCAAACCCATGTTGTTCAAAGGTTAGCCGTAATGTGTGTATATATATCTAATACATACACACATATTACATATATAATATATATTAGATATATACACGATATATATGTATACTATGTATAATATCTACAATATGTATATATGATACATTGTATATATCATACTAAATAAAATATACATATCATATACTATATACATAGAGTAATTGTATATATACATTGTATATATACGTTATTGTATATTGTATGTATACATATGTTGTATATATGCTATATATAATAACACATAATAATATACATTGTATATATATATATAATATATACACAATTTTATCTTCATCAAATTCAGGGGAGCAATGCAATTCTAACACTGTGACATAGAGATCCTACTTTCAGTGAGCTAGTTATATAACAGCCAGCTTCTAGCTACTGATTAACCTTGACAATATTAATACCCTCATCGACCCACAGTGAACCAAAAACTACAGAATAAAATACCCGCCCAATGAGTCATTATCACTAACAATAAAACTATCACTGAGTAAGTGATGGGCTCCAAAGAAACCATCCATCACAGCAATGGATGGACAGAACCTTTCCTTCCAGCGTTTAGGATTCTATACATTTTATAGAGACCTGTTTGCAGGTTTTATTTCTACATGTGGTAAGAATCGAACTCAGTGAGTAAGTTTTCCCCATAAAATATAAACTCAAATTTTGGGTCGGATGAATGTGATCAACGGGTGGGTCATATTTTAACTCGGGATGTCAACGCACTCATTTCGGGTCCATCAGCCAAGAGAATAAAACTTCTCTGACGTGGGCACAATCTCCAGTTTATGACATTTGGCAATCTTGCGGCTGCTCGCAACCATAAATTCTTTAGGGATAAGGGAATACCTGCAGTGCCATAAAACAGTATGCAAAGCTTGGGGCCCTCAGCCAGCTATATGACACTCATAAATTCTCCCTGCCTCGAGCAGTGGGATGCTATTTTACCTCCTGCAGCGGATGGCTGTTTTTGCAGGCTTCCCCGTCATCAGCTGGGCTCTGTGTATAGGGTCTTTTTTTCTCCAGAAAGATAGGATTATTTTGTGAACATGGTCCTAAATAATCTCTATCATATCTCAGCCACTTTAGTGACGTGTGTTATCATGCTTTTTGAAATATGAAGACCCTAAACAGGGGAAAATGGAGCTGACAGGCCTGGATTCAATACATCATTGCCCGTAAGTCAAGCTTCATCACCCAGACCACTGTGGTCACAGAGAGGCGGCCACTGAGGGCAACACAGATGCTTGGGGTGTGGGGAAGATAACAACCAGCCGAGCGGGTGGCCTCGGGTGACCCACAGGGACATGCACGGACACACAGAGAGACATACACACAGACACACAAAGATATAAACACATAGATGCAGGCACACACACATAGACCCATAAACACACACTCAGATGCACACACACACAGACACACATATAAACACACTCAGATGCATGCACACACAGACACACAGACACCTAAAACACACATAGATGCATGCACACACACAGAGAAACACACACTCAGATGCATGCACACACAGACACACAGACACATAAAAATACATATACACGGAAACACACAGATGCATGCATGGACATAGACACACACACACCTCTGTATAGAACATAGACACAACCAGACCTACACACACAGGCACATGTGTGAATCCATCTCTGTATGCACACACATAGATGTGGATGCACAGACACACACACACACAGACACCCCCAGCATCACAGACCACCCCTGTCTTCACACGCTTTCATGACCAAATGAGGGGACTTCATCCTTCAAAGAGGGTGAGAGCTCCCTTGGAAACCCAGAGTCTGCGCCATGGTGACCCGTGGGTGACAAAGCTGCTTAGCTTCCTTGCACAGCAATTTCCTCAAATGGGGAGAAAACGTGTAACTGGATTTTCTGGTGTCCCGGAAGCAATGAGTGCACCGTGCATACAGTAGGTGCTCAACTGTGTCCACTGGAAACAAAAACTTTGAGCTCGCAAGAAAATAGCACTGGATCCGCTGCAGGCTGAGCAAACTCCACACAACACAAATGTTTGTAAATAAATCACGAAAAACATGGACCATCCGCGCGTCGTGAACTCCCTGGGAGGGCCTCCACCATTTTGTTGTCAGAGAAACTAAGACCCTCCCCAGAAGCATCATGTGAAAAAGACTAAAGAAGACAGAGGAGTGGCCATAAGTGGACAGGGATGCACGTTTCACGAACAACACGTGGTCACGGAAATTCTTAGGGACACCTGAGAATCTCCAAGACACGTCCTGGGAACCTTTCTTGTTTCCTCAAACCCACCACACCCCTGAAGTCCTAGCCCAGGTACCTGAAATGGGACCTTATTTGGAAACAGGGTCTTTGCAGATGTGGGTAAGTGAAGGATCTGGGATGAGCTCATCCTGGATGACGGTGGCCCTAAATCCAATAGCAGGTGTCCTCATAAGAGACAGAAGAGGAGACACACACACAGAGGAGAAGCCACGTGAGGACGGAGCCAGAGATGGGAGGGACACGGCCATGAGACCAGGGACGCCTGGAGCCCCAGAAGCTGGAAGAGGCAGGAAGGACCCTCCCCTGGAGCCTGGGGAGGGAGCCCGGCCCTGCCCCGCCTGGATCTCAGCGGCCCTGCCCCGCCTGGATCTCAGCCTTCTGGTCTCCAGAGCTGGGGGAGGATGTATTCCTGTTGCTTAAACCCCCGACTCTATCGCTCTTCTTTTTGGCCACCCAGGAGACTAATAGAAAGTATATTTGTTCTAAAAAAGGAACTAAATCATGTAAACTACTCATTTACAAACAAACAAAAAACGGATTGTTTTATTCTCGTGCAGGAGTTTGTTATGTTCCCAGTAGCTTTTCCCTTTACTCAACTGACATTCCCCAAAAGGAATCATTTCTAGGGAATACACTTTGTCGCAGAGCCTTCGGAGTAAAGAGAGGTCGTTTTGGTCTGGGAAGCAGACAAAGATGATTTTGTTATGTTTGCTGAGTCTTATCCCATCTGGATAATACATCAGGGAGAGGACTGCCCTGAACAATACCAGGTGCTGGTATGAACGGTGGTTTGGGATGATTTTCTGTTCACTTTAAGAAAAAGATAAGCTTCAAAGCAAACAAGACATTCACCTCCATTGAGTTCTTTGAGGGCTGAGAAATCTCACGTAGCTTTCCCGTTCTCTGAAAACAGAGAAAAGGACGTGCCCATTTAACGAAAAATACATGGGCAGGAAAGCATTTTGTGGAAAGACAGTGAGCTGACAGACACCTTACTCAGTTACAAGCCCTACAAAGCAATTGCGGGGGAGAAAAAAAACAAAAACACCTTTCTTCTACACTCTTATGTTCTGTACGAAACTGAGAAAAGGCAGATTTACCGGAGACCGGCTTTATTTCAGAAGCGTTACTTTAGTAAGCTTTGTTTGTGCAGACCCAACCCAGGGCTAATTTTCTGTTTGCAGGGATGATGGTTGTCTCCTGTTCCTGGTGTCAGAAAGGAGGAGACCCCTTCACAAAGGCAAGTGTGTGTCCTCTGAGAAGGCACACCAGGGAGGGTAAACAGCTCTCTCTGAATTTGCTTCTTGATTGCCTTCAGCCCCAAATAATCCTTATGCCAAAGGGACTGTGCTCTGACCTCCTTCCCGATAGAGGGCATTTCCACGGAAACAGCATCTGTGTGTAAACAGAGTCAGTCTGATGTCCCGAAACATCAGAACTTGGGAAGACTACCTCCTCCTACTCAAATGATACACATTTTTAGAAATAAGCCAAAGGTGGGTTTTAGCTGCGGAACACATCAGCCCCAGGCGGGAACTCACCCCAGGTTTTTGATGGGCTTCCTCTTGGCATCCGTCCGATGGATGTTGTGTTTGAGCACCAAGCAATCAGCCTCACTCCTCTCTGTGACTGCTCTCAGCTGATAAGCCCACACATCCACCTCGTTTTCTCCCTTAGGTTTCCGCAGAGACCCCCGCGTGCCACAACCAGACCTGAATCAGCCCCGAAATGAGAGAACCACACCAGGAACCACCGTGTGCCCCGCTGTGTGCTCCAGCCACCGGGAGGCAGCTTGTGGTCACAAATGCATGGGGTGACAACGTGTTGATTTCAGGGTGTGATTTTGGTGCCGTGCAGGGTGTGCTGATGGCAAAAGACATTTGTGATACCTAGAAATAAAGATCTTACACTGTTGGTGGGAATGCAAGTTGGTACAGCACTTTGGAAAACAGTGTGGAGGTGCCTCAAAAAATTAAAAATAAAGTTACCCTATGACCCAGCAATTGCACTCCTGGGTATTTACCCCAAAGACACAGATGTGGTGAAAAGAAGGGCCACATGCACCCCAATGTTCATGGCAGCCATGCCCGCAATAGCCAAACTGTGGAAAGAGCCGAGATGCCCTTCAACAGACGAATGGGCAAAGAAGATGTGGTCCATAGATACCATGGAATATGACTCAGCCGTCAGAAAGGATGAATTCCCAACTTTTACATCCACATGGAGGGGACTGGAGGAGATGATGCTCAGTGAGACAAGTCAAGCAGAGAAAGTCAATTATCATATGGTTTCACTTATTTGTGGAACATAAGGAACAGCATGGAGGACATTAGGAGAAGGAAGGGAAAAATGAAGGGGGGTGAAATCGGAGGGAGCAATGAACCATGAGAGACGATGGACTCTGAGAAACAAACTGAGGGTTCTAGAGGGGAGGGGTGTGGGGGATGGGTTAGCCCCGTGATGGGTATTAAGGAGGGCACGTGCTGCGTGGAGCACTGGGTGTTAAATGAAAACAATGGATCGTGGATCACTACATCGAAAACTAATGATGTATTGTATGGTGACTAACATAACATAATAAAATTTAAAAAAATAGAAATAAAGATCAGTGTTTTCCCTGCCTTAGATGGAAAGACTGTCCCACCAACGGGGGCTCCATCAGAGCGAAGGAAGCGAAGCACCTGTTAGGTCTGCAAGAATGGGGCATTTGTCCTACGGGGCTCTGCGTGTGTCTGGGGGCAAGGCAAATGGCCCAAAAGAATAAGAACACAATATAGCTGGGCTCAAATTCAGAGCAAGATGGGGCTTGGCACAGCAACGTTCTGAGGATGCCATGGGTCCAGCTCCGATGTTGCAATCCCCACCCTGGGGCCCGTCCTTCCGCTCCAGAGAGGACGTGAGTCCTCAGCAGTGCAGGAGTGAAGTCCCAGCCTCTGAGGACTCCAAGCTCCTGTAAGATCCATTGCTGACTTGCTAGAACCAAGCTGGTTAATGTGCTCACCTGCACCCAGAGCATAGGGGAGCTATAGACCGTCAAGCACACCCCATTCACCTCCCCCAGGACCCAGAGGTGACCATCGATGGCCCTTGTGCCTGATGCTTGAAGACAACAGTTGGATGCTGCTTCTCCAACCTGTTCTGTGTTTCACCCTCACCGTGGCTTTGGAAAGCGGAACCAGGTGTCTCTGAAAGAGGGAAGCTTGTATTACCCCTGGGACGTGTTGAAAACCCACCGAGGGGCCTCCCGGACCTCCCTGTGATGATCCACATTCCTTTGCGTGCCGGCATGCATCTGCCCTGACCCCTTGGGGCCCCTCCTGGCAAGCATCTACTTCCCAGAGAGAACAAAACCTGGGCAGCAGAGCCTCCAAGAAAGGGCCAGGCTTGCCTGTTCCCTGGCGGAGGTCAGGAGAGGCCAAGGAGTCCAAGCTGCAGAAAATGGGCAAAGATCCAATTTCCCCGTGTGCTCCCAGGCCGGGCAGCTGGGGATACAGCTCATTACACCCGCAGAATGAGGGCCAGACACAGCATTCAATGTGCATTGGGTCTGGACACACTCGGGCATGTTCTCAGCCAAACCAGCAGCTTGCCGGAGAAGGCGGACTGAAACAACACGCATGGGCCCACGAATCTAATCTCTGCCATAGAAATTCTGTAGCTGCCTCGTAAAACCTTATAAGGGAGGCTATCAGCCCGCTGGCATGCCCCGAAACTGAAGGTTTTAGCACGGAATGGATGGTTTTTCTGAGAGCTGAAAACAGCCCTTTCGCTGTGCATGCCAAAACGGATTTATAATGGTAAAATATGGTATGAGCGAAACCTATGTATTTATAAACCATATGATATATAGTATATAAAAATGTAATGTAAAAAGATGTTATTTGTATATTATAATTATATGGAATTATGACTACTTATGGTTAATGTAATCACATAGTCATCACAGATTATAATTGTACGTGATTGTATGCTGATAATCATAACCGGGATGAGATGATATAAAGTATTGTTTATATAACATAATTATATACTTTATATATTATAATATAAATGCATTGTATATACAATACACATTACATAATGTGTGTATAATTGATATATAATATGATACATTGTATTACCATAGAGTCATATAAAATGGTAATATATAATATATCATATTTATATTTTAATTTATATTAATATTAAATGGTTGCATTATCATATACAGTTAGATATATTGTATGGTGTTATATATATTATATGTTATACAACCATTTACAATAGTTATATACATTATATTATATATTATTATACATTAATAATAGTATTGTATCTATAATATATATTATATATACTATATTACACAAATATATTACATATGATACGTTACATTATATTATATGATATATTATATTATATTATATTATACATAATATACTATATATTATAATATCATAGTTATTTATATGTAATATATAATATACGATATTATATACTATATCATATTCTGTTGTACAATATAATATATATAATATAGCAATAAAAGAGTATAACATAATAATATATAATGTAGGGGCGCCTGGGTGGCTCAGTCGGTTAAGCATCTACCTTCAGCTCAGGTCATGGTCCCAGGGTCCTGGGATCGAGTCCTGTATCAGGGTCCTTGCTCAGTGGGAAGCCTGCTTCTCCCTCTCCCACTCCCCTTGCTTGTGTTGTCTCTCTCTCTGTGAAATAAATAGAAATCTTTTAAAAATAAAAATAAAAAATAATGTATATTTTATATATTTACTTTTATATAATTTACACTAAAAATATGTATTATGTTATTTATTTCATACATTATATAATTTATAATTAAGATACCATGAACAGTGTAAAATCAGGAGGAGACCTGTAATGTTATCTGAGGCCCCGGGTGCATAACTTTTTAAGTAATATTTATGGAGTTCCACCAAGCTATGTGACAGGACTCAACACCTGGGGGGAAACAGTTGCCACTTCCCTAAAGAGCTTTCTGGTGCTGTGTGTGATGCCTGCGTCGAGGACCACAGGTTTGCGGATTCCTGGGTGGATCCAAGGCTGCAGGCCCCAGGTGTAAACTGCAGGTGGACGCAGCTCCCGGGCTCCGTCCAGCAGCCCCTGGAAGTTGGGAAGCTCTGCTCAGTCCTTCCTGTGCAGGAATCAGGTCTCTGAGCCTCACATCTCCCTTCTCCCAGACAGTCCCGTCCCTCCCTAACCCCCAGTCTCCTTCCTTCGTCCTACTGACCCCCCTCCTCCCAGGGCCATTTTTCCCTGGTCTCCTCCTCCAGGAGGCTCCACCAAGGACACCATCACCCTCACCTTCAGCTTCCTCTGTCCTGGTGCCCAGCCTTCCACACACATGCCTCTGTGTCCATCTCAGTCCTATCGTCCAGCTCTATCGGTAGTGTTCCCAGAGAAACAACCAATGGGATACATGGTGGATGGTACATAGATAGGTAGATAGATATGATGGATGGATGGATGGATGGATGGATGGATGGATGGATGGATGGATGGATGGATAAGTGGATGGATGGATGGATGGATGGACGGATGGATGGATGAATGGATGGGTGGATGGTAGGTACATAGATAGGTAGATAGATATGATGGATGGATGGATGGATGGATGGATGGATGGATGGATGGATGGATGGTACATAGATAGGTAGATAGATATGATGGATGGATGGATGGATGGATGGATGGGTGGATGGATGGATGGATGGATGGGTGGATGGATGGATGGATGGGTGGATGGATGGGTGGATGGGTGGATGGATGGGTGGATGGATGGGTGGATGGGTGGATGGATGGGTGGATGGATGGGTGGATGGGTGGATGGATGGGTGGATGGGTGGATGGATGGGTGGATGGATGGGTGGATGGGTGGATGGTACATAGATAGGTAGATAGATATGATGGATGGATGGATGGATGGATGGATGGGTGGATGGATGGATGGATGGATGGGTGGATGGATGGATGGATGGGTGGATGGATGGGTGGATGGATGGATGGATGGGTGGATGGTACATAGATAGGTAGATAGATATGATGGATGGATGGATGGATGGATGCATGGATTGATATATGGAGATAGATGGATAGATGATAGATGATGGATGGATGGAGAGAGAGATGATGGATGGCTATGTTCGTAGATGGATGGATACAAGATAGACAGATGATAGATAGATAGATAGATAGATAGATGATAGATAGATAGATGATAGATAGATAGAGATGATGGACGGTTGGATGGATGACAGATGCATAGAAGATAGGATACATAGAAAAATATGGTGGATGGATGGATGAATAGATAGATAGATAGACTGATATGATGGATGGATGCATAGATAGATAGATAGATAATTGATTAATATATATATATATGATTGATTGATTCTCCCTTCCTCCACTTTTTTATTCTATCCAGGACTTCAACTGGTAAGACAAGACCCACCTACATTGGGGAAGGCCATCTGCTCTACTCAGTGCACTGATTCAAATGCTAGACTCATCCTACGAAACCCTCACAAATACACCCAGAAATAGTACTCGACCAGGTATCCAGCACCCCCCCTGATACCTAAAGTCACGTTGACATGTAAAATTAAGCATCGCAGTGAGTGAGCGGCAGTAACCGCCGTATGGAGGGGCTGATGTACAGAGTGGACACTCCCGGTGTCTCCCCAAGTCCAGCCGCAGCCGCACAGGAGAGCTCATGGATCTGGTGCCGGTGAGTGTCTCCTCCCGAGGGGGAATCAGCCTGCAGGCAGATGTCCCAGTCCCGGCACGCTCCCGTGTCTGGAGGTGGCGTCTGAGCACACCTGATACAGACACGGTCCCAAGGGCAGCGTGAAACCACAGGCATCCCTGCTCACCCTACCCCGGTAGCCTGTTCCCAATTCTTGTCTGTAATAAATCACCGTCAAGAGGAAAGATGCCATTTCTTGGGGCGCCTTGGTGGGAAAACCGCTTTTGCTTGCATGGGAAAACCCCAGACATGTCAACATGCAGAACCCCAAAGGAAAAGTTCTCCTTTGCATCCCAGACATACAGCCTATGAAGACAACGATCTGTGGGGTCAAACCTCTGAGTGACTTACTCCCCTCCACAAAAATCCTTCGAAATGCCTCTTGTGTCAGGAAGCAAGCGAGGGTCACACTTGGCAGATGGATTAGGAATACGGTGCCCGGCTGGGGCTCCCACGGGAATGGAGGATTGTCTTCCCCCTAAAGGAAGCACATCCAACACAAACAGATCCATTCCTCCTGGTTTGTGTTTCCTCTGATGTTTCTAAAACCTAGACTGGGTTTGTAGGCAAGGCTGAAGTAGAAACCATAAACCCTCCTGAGTCTTCATGGGGGGGTGGCCCCAAATGTCCCTGGGGAAGCATCAAATAATCCACAGCAGAGCCAGAGGAAGCCTCCAAGTCCTCACGGTGACTCGCTCCCCATGAAATAAGCAGCAGGGAAATAACGCTCCCCGGAGTCTCAGTAAATCTCTGGAGCAACAACAACCCCCGAGAGTAATCCTCAAACTGGTCACGTGCCACCGTGTGGCACGTGTTCATCTTGGAAGAAATCCCAAATGCCTCGGAAAGAAAGGGGAGAGGAAAAGAGACGAGGACGTAAAAACAGGGTTCAGGAAAAGAAGCGGATGGTGTTCTGGAACGTTCTGTCACCAGGGCTCTCGGCACCAGGGAAGGCCACGTGTGTGTCCACCATTTGGTGGACGGCTGAGACCCAGGAGGGGCAGGACCACTGAGATCCAGGCGGGGCAGGGCAATGCTCCCTCCCGAGGCTCCAGGGAAGGGTCCTTCCTGCCTCTTCCAGCTTCCGGGGCTCAGGTGTCCCTGGGCTTGTGGCCACGTCCCTCCCATCTCTGGCTCTGTCCTCACGTGGCTTCTCCTCTGTGTCCGTGTCTCCTCTTCTGTCTCGTACAAGGACACCTGTCACTGGATTTAGGGCCACCCCCATCCAGGATGAGCTCATCCTGAGATCCTTTCCTTATTCACATCTGCAAAGACCCTTTTCCCAAATAAGGTCCTGCTCATAGGTTCTGTAGCTTTGGATGTGAACACATGTCTTTTTCTAGGGGGTGGGGGGTGCCATTTAACCAAGTACACCTGCTTATGCCCTATTTTCCCCACAGAAGCAGTCAGTGAATTACAAGTTTCTTACATTGTCTACAGTAGCCAAAACTGTCAGCACACAAGACGAGAACACTTCCCCCAGTGACTCACAACAGAAACGGATCTGAGCAATGCACCTGCAAATGAATTCAGATATTCCTGGAATTCATAAGCTCATGATTTCATCGGCCTCTGTTTAAGGTAAAGCAGAGCTATTCTTCTTTTTTTCCTTTTGCTTATTTTTACAAATTCCCAAACCTGTGTCTTCAGGCTCTTGAAATGCACACGGGAAATAGGAGAAACTATACAGGTGCACCGAGAGGCTTTATAACGGCAAACGCAGAAGACACAAGTCCCGTCCGACGCTCATCACAGCCTCCCTGACCTGGGGGAGGCCAAGCGTCTGGATTATCTACGCTTCCCCCCCAGCTCCTATCTAACCTGGAAACTGGATGTGGGTTCAGATCCTGCATCCGAAGGAGTCCCCTGAGACCACCCCCAAGTTTGAAATCCAAATTCCCAGAGGCCAGCCCTGGGCCAACCCTGTAAGCAGCCCTTTCTGAGCACAGCTGACCCGGACTTGCTGTGTTTCACTTCCCCTTAAAAAAAAAAATTGCTTGATTAAGCTACAGTTCCTAAGTCATACGACTCACCCATTTGATTTGTACAATTCAGTGGTTCTTGCCACGATCGTGACAACTTTAGAACATTTCCGTCCCCTGAAAAAAAAAACCCATGCCCTTAGGCTATCACTCGTGTATCCTTCATCTGCCTCCTGCCCTACGGAAACGCTCGTGTGTCCACCCATGAGCTCATGCACACTCGGGGTGTTTGCAGCCTTAGATGATTATATTTGGTGCCACTATGGACATTCAGGCCCACGTTTTTGTGTGGACGTGCGTCCTCAGTGCTCTTGGGTTTGGACACCCAGGTGCAGAACGTCTCGGTCCCCCAGTTCCTACATTTCATCCTTTCAGACACCGCCAACCTATTTTCCGAAGTGGCTTATGTTAACTCTGTTGTGCACAGACAGCCTCTCTGCGTGTGTTTACTCAGTGTGAATACTGAATTAAAAGGTAATTCTTCACTGTGCTGGTGAGCACGTGGGGTGCCAGTCAGCATGAGGGGTGGGCTCCTACTCGGCCTTACTTCTGTTTGGGAATTCACAGGAAACCACTTGCAAAGTGTTTGCACGTGGCCGGTCCTTCTGGCTGTGTCCACTGGGAAATCCGTGGCCCCACTGGGGAGTATACTCATTTCCTGGGGCCGTCATAACAAAATCCCAAAGACCAGACACCTTAGACAGCACACATGTACTCCCTCCTGCTCCTGGAGGCTGGGAGTCTGAGATCCAGGCGGGGCTGAGGGAAGGAGTCTGAGATCCAGGTGGGGCTGAGGCTGGTCCTCACCTGGTCACCCCTGTATGTGTGTCTATATCTTCATCTCCTCTTCTTATAAGGACCCCCATCCAATGGGATCACGCTCCACTCTACTGACCTCATCTCTTCAAAGACCCCGTCTCCAAATAGATCCCCATTCTGGGGTCCTGGGAA
Organism: Eumetopias jubatus; assembly: GCF_037043125.1. Lineage (NCBI taxonomy): Eukaryota > Metazoa > Chordata > Mammalia > Carnivora > Otariidae > Eumetopias > Eumetopias jubatus. The sequence goes on from NW_028274817.1 coordinate 126,103,242, forward strand.
TTAGGAATTCCAGATATGAACTTTGAGGTCGGGGGACACGATTCAGCCCACGATCTTCTTACTCCAGAAGCTAATAGCTAAAAGTGCTCTCAGGAAAGCCCACAACCACGAATTTGCAAAACATTCCTGTCTGAAACATTCCCGGTGTGGGGATTTTGAGCACCCAGCAAACGAACTGCAAACGCATACGCAGGTGGGGTTGTGTTGCCGGAAGCAGGTGGGTACCGTAGGGAGGACGGCCGCCTGCCACACGGCCACGTGAAGGCCAGGAGAATACTCAGGGACACGGGGGAACCGTGAGGACGAGGCCAAGCCCAAGGAAAGAGGTCATCGTGGATCGGACTGCTGGTTCCAGCAGAGGTGGGGTGCGGGGCCGTGGGCAGGGAGGTGTTCTCCGGGCGCAGCTCAGAGATTTATCCACCACATTCTCGCAAGTGGAAGCCAGGGCCCACCTGCTTCAGCCTCACCTGCTCAGAAACCCTCATTAATTTCGCTGGAAACCATGGCGGGGACCTTCAGCCACATGAAAGGGAAGCCCGGCCTAATGAGGAGCCGGGCCGTCGGCAGCCGTCCAGACCGCAGCTGATCAAATGCTGGGACTCCTCGTATAACCCGACTCCCCACGGGGATCAAAACAGCCTCCCGGACCCCGCCGGCTCACAAATGCTCAATTAGACAAACAGGACCTTTCCTCGCTCTTTTATCTCGCTCTTTAACGGTCGGCGAATGTCATGGCCTTTGCTTTACAAAGCACAGCACCTGCCCTCCGTGAACACGGTGTGGCCACCTCCCAGGGCGTGTCCCACACAAGATGAAATCAAGCCGGTTGTGGACGCCAGCGATGCCTGGCCCATTAACCCAGCATGGAAATAACTAATGGCCCTAAACTTTAAGCCCCAGGAAGGGAAAACCAGCCCCACATGATGTATTCACTGGTTTGTCCTCGGCGACCAGCAGTGCTCAGCCATGCTTCACAACTAGGAACCATGATGGATGCGTAACTTCACAAGTAATGACCCGTACGTTCCTGAATCTAGGCGAATCTGGGAGTAGCTTCCTGAGCTGAGTGGAATGGTGTCCCCCCAAAAATTCACATCCACCCAGAACCTTGGAATAGGACCCTATTTGGAAATAGGGTCCTTGCCGATGTAATGAAGTGAAGGATCTGAGATGAGCTCATCCTGGATCAGGGTGGCCCTAAATCCAATGACAGGTGTCCTTGTAAGAGACACAAGAGGAGACATAGACACAGAGGAGAAACCATGTGAAGATGGAGGCAGAGATGGGAGGGACGTGGCCCCGAGCCCAGGGACACCTGGAGCCCAGAAGCTGGAAGAGGCAGGAAGGACCCTCCTCTGGAGCCTCTGGAGGGAGCACGGCCCTGCCCCGCCTGGATCTCAGCAGCCCTGCCCCACCTGGATGTCTGACTCTGGTCTCTAGAGCTGGATGAGGATGAGTTCCTGTGGTTTTAAGCCCCTCGTTTGAAGTCAGGTATTACCAGGGGCCCAGGACACCCACACAGATGATGTTCAGAGACGCTCTGAGCCCCAGGTGAGAGCTTAGCTGCCTGGAGACTCATGAAGAGTCTCCTCATTGATAAGAAAAGTCAAAACAAACATCAGACCCCCATGTATGAAAATCAGATCTGGGGGCGCCTGGGTGGCTCAGTCGGTTAAACATCCACCTTCAGCTCAGGTCATGATCCCAGGGTCCTGGGATCGAGTCCCACATCGGGTTCCTTGCTCTGCAAGGAGTCTGCCTCTCCCTCTGCCCCTCTCCCCCACTTGTGCTCTCTCTCTCTCTCTCTCAAATAAAGAAATAAAATCTTTTTTTAAAAATGTGTATGCTTCCTCCTGCTTGTCTGTCTCTATGGGTTTAATTTACAGACCCAGACAGGAGGGTCAAGGAAGTAGTACAGACTGTCTTACAGAGAGAGTGTCCTCCATAGCGAGACACCTGGACACACACAACTGTGGTGTTGTGTTGTTTTTTGGAGACACACATACACATATATACATGGTATATATGAGAAAAATACATATATGAGAAAATATATTTTGAAAATCTTGAACATTGCATTTTCTGGGAAAAGCCTGCAAGGCAATTTCCTTTAAATAAATGGGACACATGTTCTACGGTTTTATGTGAATCAGCTGATTTATACAAGCCGCTGAATGAGCACAGTTACTATCCCCTGTACCAAAGGCAACAGAAATGGGCCACGTGGCACAATGTCTACTCCCAGAGGATTGCTCAATTCATGAGGATTCAGGCAGAGTGCACTCATCTGTTTTTACGGTGGTAAGGGAAACGGATGTGTGGGTTTTTGCAGACAGCGAAACCCCACTGTGGTCGATGGGTCCCCTGCACAAACAGTCCCAGGTTCTGCAGGACATGTGTGTCCCAGCTCAGGGTCGTGGCTGGGGGTCCTTCGTGGTCAGGGGGTCCTCCGCATCAGAGCCCAGGACTAGGTGCAACAGGCATCCCCGAGCAGGGTCCCCGTTTTTGCAAACCCGAGGTGGTGGCTATGCCCTTTGGTGTTTGCCTTTCTGTCTTCAACATCTGGTTTGAGGTTCAGTAGATGCACAAAGCCGACAATGAGTCCGGTTTTCTGAACAGACAACGTCTCCAACGTGGGGCCGGAAAACACAGAGGTATCACTAAACCCACGGCGGGTCTCCACGAGACCATTTCTACTCATAAGGTCCAGAAGGAGAAGGGGTCAAGGACATGTGAATCCATCCCCGTCAGGCTGGGTAAATGCAGGAACTCAGGTGGTCATGCTGCATGGTGGGAGCCGCCAGGCCCACAGCTGCAGGAGGGGATGTAACACGTACGCCCATGGATATCAGGAGGGCGTCTTCTGCCATTTCCACAGCCAACAGCCATTAGAAACCCGTGCTTCTGGGCTGACTCAGCCCAGGAAACAGGTGATGCCACCATCTGGTTGGCATTAGCATCTCTCTGGGCTTCCAGAACAAAAGCCAAGAGCGTGAGCATCCCTTCGGAGGAATGGCGTAGACACGTCGTAAATGGGGACATGGTGAGGGTAGCCCCATTGTCCCAAAGACCTGGTACGGACAGCCCCCTCCGACTCTGACCCCATCACTCCTGAGCAGGAGATTTGCAGAGGCTCCCGTCCATCCCCATGAAACCTGCTCATTTCTCCTCTGATCCCTGCAACACCTGGAACCAGGCAATGGGACACAACAGCATGGCCGCCTACCCTTCCCAAACACCGCGACCTTCCACCAGCAGCCACCACACGCACTGAAAATACACCGAGGTCCAGGGACGTCCTTCGATGCAACCTCGCCCAGAGACAGCCTCAAGACACGTGTGCCCGAAGGAAATGAGAGACATTCCCTACCACGTCTTTGACTCGCAGTGAAAACACTACATATTCAAAAACGGATCACATTCGGCACGTACCCTGGATCCCGGTGTTTCTGGGTCAGACACCCCCTCACGGACCGTAGAGAAAAAGCCTCCAAATCACAGGCAATGCCCACAGCATCTCCCCCTGTGGGTGAAATTACTAGTGATTCTTCTTACTCTTTACTCGTTTGCATGTACTCTGACGTTTTCCCGTTGTGAACGCTCTTTGCTTCTGCTTTGTGGAGATACCTATTTTGTCTTCGTGTGGCACATGTGTTTCTTGCACATGGAGCCTCTGTTGTTTTTGGCAGCCCTAAGAGACACGTGGGTCACCTCAAGCACATGGCTCCCTGGCATGAATCAAAAGGACCATTCGGATGGTGAGCTCAAGGCAGGTCGCCCACAAATATCCCGCAAAGTCATGTTGATTGTGTTTGGTAGAAGATACTTAATACACAGCAGATGCAAGAAGGACCCTCAGACCCTCCTGTGTCCCCCTGGAAGCAGGAAACAAATCTGGCATGTGAAGCATGCCCTCCCCATACTAAGAACCAAAAAGACATCCTATAACCAGAGGTGAAGACCTACAAGTCAAGAAAGTGATCAGAAGCAACCTTAAGTTTTGTTTCTAATCTCACATCCACCTCAATTCTGCTCAGAATTCCTTACTCGTGATAGCTCCCAAACCCCTGTGTTCCTGATCCTGTCCATCCCTCAGAAATGCACTGCCTCTTCAGTCAAAATGTATAAAAACTGCCTGCCTTGGTCATTCCTTTGGGTTTCAATTTTGTTCTTGGGCTTCTGTGCACACGTAATAAAACTTTGCACTTTTTTGTCATGTTAATCTGTCTCATACTCATTTAATTACTAAACCAGCCCAGATATCCTTGAGGGGACGTGGGGAGAAAATCTCTCTCTCTCCCCAGTGAGGGCCACCATGGGAGGAGATGCTGAAGCCCAAACCCAAAGGTCAGCATGAGCAAATCACTCACGGGTCATAAAAGAATTCCAAGAAATGGGCATCGTAAAACTCTCAGGGGTGGGGAATGGCACAAATGATATTATTTCTAAGAGTACTTCTAGTGTCCCAGATATAGTAGAATGAGGACTACCCTCCTTTGTAAACAGAAAAATAATGTCAACTTTTATTTCCAAAAACATAAACGTTTGTAAACCAGCATAAGCCAGAAAGCATCGAAAGCACGGAGCAGCGTCGATTACTTTAATGAGACAAATTAACCAGTGGCAGCCAAAGTCAAGACCATGACCTGGACATTCATCCAAGAAAATAAAGCCCGTAAAATGTGCACTTCACTAATCATGGAAGAAATACAAAGCAATGAATGGGTGCATGAGGACATCGGCGGGTCATTTACATTAGCAAACCATGAGAGATCACCTGAACATCCTACGAAAGGAGAAACCTTTGCATATCTTTATGCAGACATGAAAAATCACACACGCAGTGCAATGGTGACACAGCAGTCCCGTCTCCACAGGCAACAGCAGGTTAAGGATTAGAAGTCATCAGTTAAGTATGAGTGCCGGAGAGCCCGTCTCTACCTGGAATCCCTGGAAAAGTGCATGTCTCCAAGCCCTTGTGTCACCATCTTTGGCGTACAGCCGTGTCAGGGTGACATTAAATTGCAACTGCACGAAGTTGCGGGGAATACCCCAGGACGTGAGACCGCTAATGCATGCTCGTCCTCATGGCTGACGTACTGGGTCTGTGTTGCCTCCTGAGTACGGAATGGCGGTGGTCCAAACGGCACTTTCCCCCACCAGCTCTGTCACTGGGTCCTCAGTTTAGTGAGCCCTGCCTGCAGAGCCGTCCGGCCTGGCCATCGCCTGGTGCCTCCTACCCCACATGCTTTCATCCCCAACTGTGCCATGTCTCAAACACCAACATGCTCTGAGGTGCCCCATCTTCACCCTTGGAGGAGCGGCCTGGGTATCCCCCCACAGATGCCCCACAGGGCCACCTACCCCTGTGTATGGATGAGGATGCATCCACCTTCCAGCCCCCGACACCCCTGTCACAAACTCAGTCTGTGTTTCAGAGGCAGACTCCCCCGGTCAGAGTGTGCCAATGGCCTGCTTTGTCACCCATCCCACCTTCGCAAGACTGATGGGCACCAGGGCCAAGACGGAGATGACAGATTTCCAACAAACTCCCTGAAGTGAGCCAAGGCACTGACTCCCTTTCCCATCCTCTACTGGATCTCCTGTGTCATGGCTCTGCGGGCAGAGTCCCCACTTTGCCTAACAAATTCTCTGGAAATTGTCATGCACAAAAATCCAAGAGAAACAGAAAGCTCTGTGATGAGGAGATGAAGAGCAGGAGAAGAGGGGAAAATGCGAGTGTCCTCTTGGCTAATGTGGGTTGTAAATTCCTAGCATAGACATCTTACACGGGAGGCGGAGTCCACCATGGCAGCTGGTCTCATTAAGGAAACATCTGTTTACAAAAAGATAATCTAGCATTCTCTCCCCAGGATGAATTTCTAAAGAGACATCTGGTTGACCAGCAGGTTGAAGAGCCAATGAGCCAAGGGTGCCCCCTGCTGTGCACGGTGACACCCGCTCCTTCAGGAAGTGGCTTTCTGGAAAGGTCCCCCAGCCCCACCGCCCATCTGCTTAGGTCAGAGTCCGGTTGGGGGTCAGGTATCTGGGGAACGATTTTACTATGAAGCATTTTTAAAAAGCAATTTGAGTTTCTACTTTTCCAATCCTGGCTATTTTTGTAGGCATTTGAACCTACTAACATCTTATTATTAAAAACAAAAACAAAAAACCCTACTTTGTGACTTCATATTTGTTAAGGAATCACATGAGAAGATAAAAAGGAAACTCCGCGGGACGCCTGGCCGGCTCAGTCAGTGGGACGTGGGACTCTTGATCTCTGGGTGGTGAGTTTGAGCCTCAGATTGGGCGTAGGGATTACTTAATAATAAAATGTTTTAAAAGACTTTTTTACAGATTTGATTTATTTGAGAGAGAGAGAAGAGGAGCAAGGAGAGGGACAAGTAGATTCCATGCTGAGCTTTGAGCCCGATGTGGGGGCTCGATCCCAGGAGCCTGGGCGCGTGACCTGAGCTGAAACCAAAAGTCAGACTGAGGGGGCTTAACCAACTGAGCCACTCAGGTGCCCCTAAAATATATTTAAAAAGTGAGAAGCTATGATATTGTTCAGCTGGTGATGTCAAGTTCTGATCAGGAGAGTGTAATATCTGTTCATACAGCCTGGCACTTAGAGAGCTACCTGCTTCCCTCCCGTGTGGGTCAGCAGCTTGCACGTCACAGGTGGCACACTCCAGCAGGGTGGACTCAGTGAAAGGGATCCCCAAGGGAGGGCGATGCACCCCCAGGTCTCAAGAAGCAAGTCCAAGAGGCTTGGCTCAAGGAAAAGGAGCCACTTACCTGCAAATCCTGAGCAGCCAGCCCTGGTGAGGCACTGAGGAAGAATTACCCCGGCTCCTCTCTCTGTTCTCTCCCCTTTCTGTCCTGCCACTGCCGCCCATTGGCTGAGCCCACCCGGAAGTCATTCTGTCATGGGACCAGGCAGGTGTCCATCATACGGGGCACCGAGCAGAGATGGCTCGGCCTGAATCTGGAGGATCCTGTAAAGCGTCTCCAGTGCACGCCCATCACCAGTATGCACACAGGGGGTGGGTGATGGTTCTTCCCTGGGGCGTCCTCACCAAAGGCACTCGGGTCCTCACCGAGCTTGTCCCTGTGTGCATTTGCACCAGTGCTGCAAATCCATTTTGGCATAGCCAGTCCCATGGGATACTCTGGGCATGAGGGCTCTGTAAACACAGTGGTGTTTCTGGAGCCGTTTATCGCTGCTTCCTTCAATAATGTATTTCTACATGGTTTTTCCTACAGACAGGACGGTTCTCCAGGAGTGGTGGGGCGGGGCGGGGGGCGGGGAGCAATAACGTTAGTCAGAGCAGAAATAATGGTCAAGAGATCACTCGTCTTCAGATGGGGGGCTTCATGTATCTGCCCCCTGCACACAAAGGGGTTTTATTTTGTGCAGGAATGGAGCTCCAAGGAGAGGATCTACAAGGAACAGGAACATTTCCTCTGGAAAACGTTCAGTTCCGCTGACGTTGTCCCACTGTGGAAGCTTATACCGTCAGAGAAACCCAGGGGAGGGGGTTCTAGCTTGCTGGCACAACCTTTTGAAACACGTTTTCTTTTAAATTCAACGGGGCCACACGTCCCTGTGTTTTTCAGGGACTTTCCTTCTCAACGAGTCTGTCCCCAACAACGCAATCTACCCTAGGAAAATACGACTAATCAGACATTTTGAATGATGTTTTATTTTTTTTTAATTTTTTTTCTGGTACTTTGCACACTATATTTGTTTCCATCAATCTCGTCTTAGGTGGGGATGAAGACGTATGGCTTTCCTAAAATCATGATTTCCATAAATGCCTCTCAAGGAATGTTGGCGTCTCTCCGTAGGGAAAGCACCCACGACCTCTGTCCACCCGAGGACGGTTGTCCTCAAACTACTCACATCCTCTCTGGTCCCGGGTTCCTAGAACAAACCTCCGACGGATGTGCCAGCAGACAAGATATAAAACACCCGTGGGCACCCACGGGAGGCGTCCTCAGTGCACGGTGGCGAACACACAGCGAGGAATTTGCCCAAGCTCCAGGGGGCCGTCGCTCTCGGCACACTGGGTATAATTTTCTGGATTCTTCATGTCAAACTGTGCTCCCTGCGTCTGACAACAGGAGATGCAGATGGCGCATCGTGGGAACAGATAGAGGCCTGAGGTCTTTACACAATGTTGAGCTCCTGGTGTCCCAGAAAAACAAACCAACGAACATCAACGAGAAACAATGGATTTGCATGGACACCAGTGTTCAGCCTGGGTGTCAGTCCTTAGCGTTTGTGCATTTGGGGAGAGACGAATGTCGTGTAGCGGGGAGGACATGGTTTTCATCACTGGGCCTGCAAGATTTTGATGTAGGAACCCGTCCTTGTCTGGAGACTGGGGCTCTGCCGCCAGCGTGCGTCCACAGGCCCTTTTGTGGTCCAGCCTCCCGTGCGAGCTGCAGCTTCATGTTCTCCTTCAGGGTCTGCAGTCGCTTTGAGAACTCTACGGACATCTCTGTGGCTGCAGGGGGACCATGAATGATGAGGAGCTTCTCGGCACCACATTTTCACATTTCATATAAACGGAACCGTACACTGTGTCCTTCTGTGAGCACCTTCTGTCTCTGAGCATGATGTGTTTTCGGTTCGTCTCTGTTGTAGCGTGGGTCACTGGTTTGGGGTTGTTTTGTTTTTGTTTTGCACTATTTTTTATGCGCTTTTAAAATGTCTCCAAGCACCTGATTGTTTTCCACAAACCGGGGAAGCACCAAGTTTGCAAGCGAAGGAAGAAAGACGGGGCTTCGGTGTGGCTGACCAGCCCCCTGCCCTGATGTGACATTGGCTGTGTGCCTTGCTCCATTGTCTGCAACGCCCCCCAGCCCACCACCATCCCAGCATCATGGACGCTGCTCGGGAACACGTTTGTTCAATGAGAAACGCGATGAGAACCTTTTGGTCTGGTGTCGTTCCCCCACGATGGGTCTTTGAAACCCAGATCCGGTCCAGGGGGGGCTCATCCTATCCAGACTCATTTGTCAAGTCTGCCGGGCAGCCAGGAAGGAGACCGAGCTCAGAGCATGCACACAACGCAGGAAACTCATGGGATCTGACCCCAGAGCAGCGTCTGCGGTGGGACAGAGCGGGGAGGCAGGAAGCAACGTTCCCCACCTTGCACGCGCACCTGTCCTGGAAGGGATTCCTCACGAGACGCTCTGCTAAAAAAATCACGGACTGCAACATCCTGCTAATTGACGTGAATTAACGGAAATGTTCTGCTTGTGCCTCTGTTGCCCCCTCGTTTGAAGATCCTGTGGGAGAGTGAGCAGGACGCCTGTCACCATGGCTCATCCCCCGCCCCCAACCAGCAAACTGGGAGAAAGGTGTTTGGTTCCTCAACCACTTTCCAGAGATGCTCCCAGGTCCCAGAGCCCTGAGACCAGCCCCAGGCTTCTTGAAAATGTGCACATTTGCAGAAGACGGAGAAAGAACGCTCTAGAAGCAAATGCTCTAAGAAAAGGAAGGTGGGAGGGTGCTGTCCCTTATTTACATCGGGAAGCAAGACGTCCCTTGCTCTCAGTGTACAAGACTGACTCGTATTAGGATTTGTATTAACTGGCATTTGTCTTTTACAGCAAAAAATGATGAAAATGTACTCTTGGACATTGTTCTGGTTTTCGTGACACTGGACGTTTAAAGGAATAAAGGCTGCTTCTCTTGGGGGGGGGTCACCCCGCTGTCTCCAGGATTTGGTGCCTTTGCTGGATGCTGGAGCCTGTTCCATCAGCTGCCCCACGGCGCCACCTGCTGCCAGACGGGCATCCCCATCCCGAGCAGTCCACGGTCGCCGTGGCAGCAGGAGGAGGCTACACACATCTCCTCCCCTGCAGGCTGTCCTGAGAAACAATGGGGAAGAAGCCAAAGCAGGTGCCTGCTGGCGTCCTAGAGGGTGGCTTCTGGCGAGTCCACCTGGCCCCACGGAGGCCGGACCAACGCCGGCAAGCACACACTCTGCAAACCAGGAGCTGGTTGGCACCATCTGAGGAAGGTCCTTGCAACCCCTGCTCGTCCCCGTATCCCCAGAAGGAGAAGCGGACCTTCCCTGGGCCAGGCTTCCAGCCGTCCTGCTGTGAGATCAGCCTGACCCGAGCCCTCAGCCAGCCAGGGCCGGGCAGACTTTTGCACGTCCCTAGAAGCCAACCTTGTTCCTAGAGCCATGAGCATCAGCGAAGCTCCGGTGGGGCCACATTTTAACCTGGCTCCTCTCAGCCTCGGCACTGCGGACCTCTGGGGCTGCACCACTCTCTGGGGCATCCTGGGCACTACAGGGTGATGAGCAGCGTCCCTGGTCTCCAGTCCACATGCCAGCAGGACTTCCTCCCCACTGGACCGCCCAAGAATGACTCCAGACATTACCAAAATCACCCCCACTTGAGAACCACTGGTTTCAATGCATTCAGACTCACAGAAGGTCTAAGATACACAGGGATTTGTAGATTACCCAGTCCCGCTCTTAAATGTGAAGGCTGGAGGTCCAACAAGGCAGGTCTCCTGCCCAAGGTCAGGTCACTCTTGAATGCAAATCCTGGGAATAGAAATTGCCAACGCTGTGCCCTTCCTGCTTGCAGGGACCTCCGACAGCTTCAAGGTTATCTACGGGTTCCCTTGCAGCCCCGTGGCGGTTAAAAGAACGACCTGGACCAGGAGGTGTTGGGTCCGGGTCTCGGAGACAAGTGTGTGAGTGCTGACTGGCCACGGATGCTGAGATCGGGGACCCCGGCACCAGGGTGACCACAGCTCACCTCCCCAGGCATGGCTGCACCCAGGAACAATTTCGGCTTTAAGCCGACTGGCTGGACTCCCTGCACCATACACTTTAATGAGCCACCTTGAGGTCATGGGTTGCCAGTCTTAATTCCCTAAATCCCATAGCACTTTCCAGTTTGTGGGATGGGTATTGCCTTGTCTGGGCCACTCAACACCTAAATTCAGGGCAGAAAATCCTACCTGCTGCTCAAGAAGTTACAATTTGGGGGGACAACGCACACACATGGAGACATCCATTGTTAAGATATTGCAATTTAATCTAAAACAGGCAAGTTCATAGACACAGAACATAAGATGGTGGGGGCCAGGGTCTCAGGGAGGGGATAGGGAGTTCATGCTTCATGAGGACAGAGCTTCAGTTTAAAAATGAGAAAGTCCTGGAGATGGATGGTGAAGATGGTGACACAGCAATGTGAATGCACTCAATGCCACTGCACTGAGCACCTAAAAAAAAAAAAGGTTAAAATGGCAAATTTCATGCCACACCAAAAGAAAAATTAAAATTGGCATTACTGTGCCAAGTGAGATAGAGAAAGACAAATACCGTATGATCTCACTTCTACGTGGAATGTAAATGACAAAGAACCAAGCTCATCGATGCAGGGAACAGAGTCATGGTTTGCAGACGTGGGACGTGGGGTGGGTGAAATGGGTGAAGGGGGCAAAAGGTGCAGAGGTCCCGTGTCCACTCTGGTCAGTGCTGCCCCAAACGCAGCCTGTGAAATGCACCTGCCACATCTAAGAGAAAGACAAAACCTACAAAAGTGGAAGTCACAGAAGCAGAGAGCAGAAAGGGGGTTGCCAGGGGCGGGGGGAGAAACAGGGAGATGGGGGTCACAGGGCACAAACTTTCAGTGAGAAGAGGAATGAGTCCTATGGACATAACGTTGATGGTGATTATAATTAACTATCATACACTTGAGCATTGCTAAGACCGCGGATCTGAAATGTTCTCAGCGACAACAACAAAAAAGTCACCATGTGAGGTGTGGGGTGTGTGAATTAGCTCGATTGCGGTCATCAGTTCACAATGTGCACGTACATCGAAATATCATGTTGTACAGCTCAAACATATATAACTTTGTCAATTATACTGCCAGAAAGCTGGAAAATGGGATAGAATGAAATAGAATACAACAGAAATGGAATGGAGTAGAACGGAGTAGATGAGGGGGCTCATTCAGTTAAGCATCTGCCTTCGACTCAGGTCATGACCTCAGGGTCCTGGGATTGCGCCCCACGTTGGGCTCCCTGCTCCGCAGAGAGCCTGCTTCTCCTTCTCCCTCCGCCATTCCCCCTGCTTGTGCTCGCTCTTGCTCAGTCTCTCTGTCAAAGAAATAAATAAAACCTTTTTTAAGAGAACATAATAGAGGAGAACAAAATAGAACAGAATGAAACAGAACGGAATGGAATAGAATAGAAAAGAAGACATAGACTAGAATAAAACGGAACAAGACAAAATCCACAGAGTGATGGGCAGTTGACAACAGTCATCAGAGGCCCCCCACTCCCTTGTCAGCCCCCCAGAAATGAGGAAGCTAACAGAGACCCCCCATTTGTGAGGGTGCTCAGTTGGGCCGGTCGCTGCAGACCCACGGGGAGCTACCTCCTGGCTAGGATGGCATCGTAAATGCCCCCGGTTCTCCGACACTGGAAGTCCTGAAAGCCAGCAGGAGCCAGGAGCGCGAGGTACTGGGCGGGGGTCCGCTCCCGGCCCTCCGTCTGCACCAGCATGTTCAGCGAGTACAGCTGCGTGGTCAGAGGGCCCCGCCCATCTGCATCCAGGAGGCTTTCAATCACCAGGATGCCGCCACCTGCGACAGGGAGAGGCGGCCGTGAGCAAGGGACGAGCCAGCCTGAGGACCCCCACTCCACCTTCCAGGCTGGCTGCCCCAGCCCCCAGCCCATCCATCTCTCCCACTGTCCTGGGTGCCTTCCATCCTCATGTGTAGAATGCGTGCACACAGGACACCCCCTGGGCACCAGCCAAGTTTGCACGGTGAGATGAGCAGGTGCACAAAATGCCCCCTGCCCTAACGGTACACAGGGGTTTGACCCAGCGAGGTGTGCACCCTGGGAGCCTTCCATGTCTGCAATCTTATCTGGGATTAGTTACAGAATGGGTACTACTGTCGCTTTGTTTTAATGACTTATCCAGAAGGGAAGCCAGTTGGGAGCATGACCCTGCTTACCTGTCACGTGCGTTCAGTACCTAGCCTCCAAATGAAGAGTCTAGCACAATCCCACCCTGAATGTACCACAAGCGCACGTGGACACACGGCCCGGTGACCTACCTGGTTTGCAGGCACGATGGATCCTTGCCAGCAGGTGTGAGCACCGCGCATCGGTCCAGTCATGCAGGACCCTCGCCAGGATATACAGATCTGCCTCTGGAAGCGGGTCTTTAAAGAAATCCCCTATAACACAGGCAGGTGCCCTGGGGTCAGCCTGCCACTCAATCCCGTGTGACTACACCTGCACCCAGGATGGAAAAGTCACCTAGCTCTGTGGACCCGTCCCCAGATCTTCCGAGCTGTGACAGGAAGACCTAGCCCTGAACAAAAGGAAGTCTCAGTGAAGACAAGAAAATTCGGAATGGTGTTTGGCGTCCCTTTCCGTCCTTCAGATCTGAAAAATGATTTTCCTTTTATCTTATTTCCTAAGGTTGCAAGTAAATGGCTCTCTAAGCCATGGATTTCAGGAGACCCCAAGCAATCGGTCAGCAGTTCCTGTCCGATGAGTTGAAGTAAATCAACAGTTGATGCATGTTTTCCTGCTTGGAAAAAAAAAAATGCCCAAGAAGGACCCTCCATGCATACATGGTGTCAAACACTCAACTCTTATAATATATTTTCTGCAAGAAGTACCAATTTTGGAAAAAAATCTTGGACAGCCCTGTGCTGTGCTGGGTCAACCAGCAGCCGAATGTTGTCCCAACTCTACAAATTCACAGGAATTCGGGAAGAGTATGCATTGGAGGCTGCACTGGTCAGTCCATCACTCTGCCCTGTTCTGAGGCTCCCAGGAAATCCGGGGCCCACAGACATTTGCCCCCATGAGATAGGGCAGAGCAAAGGGGGAGTTCTCCAAACCGATTTTCTTCCGTCAGTGACAGAAGACAGGGGTCGGCAAACTCTGGCCTGGGGGCCACATTCGGTGGGCCATCTGTTTGTGCGCAGCAGGTGAAGGAGACAATCCAGACCCCAAGATGAAGAACACACGGGAAGCTTCCACCACCTTTCCCTTCACGAGCAACGGCAGAGACATCAAAAGCCCAGCTCAGCTGTGTAATAACAAAGTAATCCACTCTTCTCGCCTGAACCCCCAACCTCTGACGTCGGTGTATTTCTCCCATTTTCCAGATGAAGAACATAAATAAGTCGATCATCCTCTCCAAGACGTGTGATAAAGACTCCCGGAGGCCAGGTTTGGAGTAAGGAGAGTCAGGCACTCTCCATGTGTGCAAAATTTAAGGGGCCCCAAACCTGGTCAGGTTTCTTATATTTTAAAATATAAGATTTTATATTTTTATAAAATTATATATATATATTATATATATAATATTTTAATGCAATGTTTTTAAAAGTGAACATTAAGGCCCCTCAAATATCCCTGATGGTCAAAGTTTGGGAATATTACATAAAGACAGTATTCAACCCTACAGGTGCACGATCCCAGCCATGATGGTAGCATCTGAGCCTCAGAATGCCGAGTCTCCCTGATCTGAGTCAGCAAATGTCCCTGAGCTTCCCTTTAACCCAGTTCATGTACTGTCATCCATTGGTGCTTTGGATTTAGACACCTGCATGCATGTCCTGGGGGCTGAGTAAGAAAAGCAACACCAGCTGCGGCTTAAACCACAAGAATTCATCCCCTCCCAGCTCTGGAGACCAGAAGTCTCAGATCCAGGCGGGGCAGGACAGCTGAGATCCAGGCGGGGCAGGGCCACTGAGATCCAGGCGGGGCAGGACCGTGCTCCCTCCAGAGGCTCCAGGGGAGGGTCCTCCCTGCCTCTTCCAGCTTCTGGGGCTCCAGTCGTCCCTGGGCTTGTCGCCACATCCCTCCCGTCTCTGCCTCTGTCCTCACGTGGCTTCTCCCCTGTGTGTGTGTCTCCTCCTCTGTCTCTTACAAGGACACCTGTCATTGGATTTAGGGCCACCCTGATCCAGGATGAGCTCATCCCCGATCCTTCACTTCATCACATCTGCAAAGACCATGTTTCCAAATAAGGCCCCGTTCACAAATTCTGGGTGGACACAAATTTTGAGGAAACCTCTTCAATCCAGCCAAATACTCAAGAAAGAACTAAGTGTATGAAAACTATCCAGCTGTACACCGTTTTCCAAGCATCACCAACAATAATTCTAAGTTGAGGGTGGTTGCCTGCAGGGCGGAGGAAGCCATGCCCGAGGTGCATCCTCGGCCCGACCTGAGCCCCCGGGGGATGCATCTATCATTCCCCGTGCACACGCAGAGCCCATGGAAACAACCCACCTTCACAGAAGCTGATCCGCGCTTCCTCCAGGAATGAGAAGTGCTTCTTGGCCATCTGTACCACCTCGGGGATGTCAAACACGGTGACCCGACACCCAGGGTACAGAGAGGTGCACTCCTTGGCCAGAGCCCCAGAACAGCCTGGAAGTGGACACAGAACAGGACAGACAGACAGGAATGTGTGGGCAGCATGTGCCTTGGCCCACCATCGACCCCCAGGGGGCATCCACATGGGGGATGTGGTTCTGCCCCCCATGGAGGTCTTCACGGCTCCATCATCACCTATGAGCACCTGAATCTACGAATCTTCCTGGCTGGACCAACCCATTGACCACTATGATCCCATTCTGTGTGACTCACAGGCAGACACGCACTTGGGCACCACAACTGTCCCATGTGGGGACTGCCCCATTACCCGAGGATTCTGTGGCACAGAGAGACCACGGAACGTGCCCAAAGTCACACAGAGAGCCAGGCACAGGGGCCGCTTTTGAATAAACCACATCAAGTTTCCCAGTCATGGCGTCCTGCTGCCCGAGACGGTGGGGGGACATTGCCGTGATGTTGGCTATGGTCTGAGCATCTCAGATCTGGGGACCAATGACTGGGGGCCCCCTAGATGCAGCCTGAAGCCTGTCTGCATCCCAGGCAGCTCAGCCCAAACCAGCGAGCCATTGTGTTGCTCAAAGGATGGAGCCATGCCCACGTCGGGAGGGCCACATCAGGATGGCTTCACCCCCAGAACATGCACCCAGGCAAACATGGTGTCTGGAGCCCCTGAATCCCCATCTAATGGGGTTCATGCTCCCCATGCCTCCTCTATGGGACCAGCATGGGATGGTCAGGGCAAGAGCATTCGCTTGAAAGGGACCAGGGGTTAGATTTGGCTGCCCCACCTCCACCTCCACCGAACCCCACATTTCCACCCTTTAGGACAGGGATGATCAACACCCAGTACTCCTGCATCTGCTCTAGGATATGCCACGCCCAGCCTTCAGCCACGGGAGACGCTGAAGATGTGGGCATCCTTCTCATCCATGTTAGTATCAGGACCCTCAGAGCCCAGAAAACCCGGTGGACCCCTGCAGCCCCACACGACGCTTTGCCTGCCCCGGGAAGGCAGCGTGGGAAGGTCGATTCGATGGCTTTGCTAACTGCTTTCCAGGAGCTCCGTGACGGCTGCACCCCACCATCCTCTAAAGCCTCCCTTGTCACGCTGAGCAATGCCAATGTCTACAGCCGCGTGGCCCGGGCCCCAGCAGCATCCGCGTCCCTAGGAGCAGAGATTCTTGGTCCGGCCCTAATGCATGGGGTCAGAACCACAGAGGGTGCGCCATGTTCGGGGAGGAGCTGGAACCCCACAGACTGTGGGATGCGCACGGGATGCCTTGTCCCCGATCCTAAATGGGATCCCCATTGTCTTCCCTCCCTAGCCCTAGGACACAGCTCCATGCGTGGGGCCGACACTCACCACCAATGTCGCATATGAGCGGGAACGGGGACAGGTCAAAAGCGGCCAGCACATGCCTCCCGCTGATGCTCCAGACGTCCTGCAGACCTCGCATCACCTGCAGCCGCTCGCCCTCAGATCTGCATGCGAAACCACGCTCATCAAGATCGTGTGGATACCCAAATCAGAGGAGAAGCTGTGGCCGGAGCAGGGGTCTTGGAAACGGGCAAAGCACAGGACGGGAGGAGAGGCACCGGGCAAAGCACAGGCACCAGCCCTGAGGACTCCACACCCCATGCACATCCTTCTCCCCTTTCCCGGTCCTCGACCAGCGAGGAACCCTGCAATGAGCCACTGGGGCATCGCCACCTGGGGACTGTGGTACCAGACCCCACGCCAAGAGCAGCCCCGTGTGTGTGCATAGAGCTGACCTACTACCTGGGTAACTCTGGCCCAAGCAAAACCCATTCCTCATTTTTCTACATCACTGTTGCTTCACGTAGAGCACCTTGGGGGTAAGGACAGATTCCCGCCTGCTCAGGACACTGACAAACACAAACAAATCTGTCTTTTTTTTTTTTTTTTTTTTTTAAATATCAACGTCCCTCTGTTTTGCTCCGTTTGGACCCACGTATTCTGCCCAGTGAGTGTGTGGAAAGGAAGCGTCACCCTGCATGCGTGGGAGCTCGGCGTTACCTGTAGATGGCGGTGAACAGCTCGTCAGAGGGAACCCCAAATGCCTCCTGATACTGGTTCTTGCCGTCCCTGCAAACAGGCAGGACGCGGTCACCCAGGATCTGCCACGTTCAGGGAGCACGCACGCGTGGGGTCACACATCCTCACCTCCCACCACACACAGAACAAGCAGGGGACAGGACTCAGTCACCACATGCTCGGACCCCCTTCTGGGACGGAACACACACGTGTTCAGAGAGGCAGGCTGCACGTCTAGCCTGGCTCTGCCATGTGGGCAAGGAAGGAGCGGGTTCTAAAGACAGTGTGAAGGAAGCTCGAAAATGATGTGCAGTCAGGGGACACTGATGTCCACAGGACTCATCGGTCGGCATCCGGGGGCAGGAGAAGGCTTACTGTGCTATTATCAGTACCTATCAGTATCTGACATCTATCTATACCTATTTATCAATATCTATATATGTCTATTCATATCTATCAATATCCATCTGTACCTATCAATATCTGTTCATCTATTATCTATTAATATCTATCAATACCTATCCATCAATATCCATCTATTATCAATCTGTCTACCTACCTACCTATCTATCATCCATCCATCTATCCCTATATCTATGTATCATCCATCCAGCTGGCTTGCTGTCCATCCATTCAACTATCATCTATCTATCAGCCATCCCTATATCTATCATCATCCAACCATCTATCCATCCATCCACCTGTCCATTCAACCATCCATCCATCCTTGTATCTATCTATCTATGAATCTACCATCTATAATCCATCATCCCTATATGTATCCATCATCCATCCATCCATCCATCCATCCATCCATCCATCCGTCCATCCATCCATCCATCCATCCATCCATCCATCATATCATCTATCATCTATCTATGTACCCATCCATCCACCAGTCCATCCATCCAACCATCCATCCACTCATCTAACCATCCCTATATTATCATTCATCCATCCCTCTATCTATCATCTATCCATCCATCCATCCATCATCCATCCACCCATCTAACCATCCCTATATCTATCAATCATCTATCCATCCATCCATCCATCCATCCATCCATCCATCCATCCATCCACCAGTCCATCCATCCAACCATCCATCCACCCATCTAACCATCCCTATATTATCATTCATCCATCCCTCTATCTATCATCTATCCATCCATCCATCCATCTAGCCCTCCCTCTATGATCATCCAGCCATCCCTATATCTATCAATCATCTATCCATCCATCCATCCATCCATCCATCCATCCGTCCATCCATCCATCCATCCATCCGTCCATCCATCCATCCATCCATCCATCCATCCATCCATCATCCATCCACCCATCTAGCCCTCCCTATATGATCATCCATCCATCCACCCATCTATCCATCCATCCATCCACCCATCCATCCATCCATCCATCCATCCATCCATCCATCCATCATCCATCCACCCATCTAGCCCTCCCTATATGATCATCCATCCATCCACCCATCCATCCATCCATCCATCCATCCATCCACCCATCCACCCATCCATCCATCCATCCATCCATCCACCCATCATCCATCCACCCATCTAGCCCTCCCTATATGATCATCCATCCATCCCTGTATCTATCTACCTACCACCTATCTACCTGCCCATCTATGTATCCATACATCTATGTCACTGGTTCCCAACTGCAGGTGATTCTGCCTCCAAGAGGCACTTGTCGATGTCTGGGGGCATTTTTTTATTATCACGATGGGGGAGATTGTACTGGCACCTGGTGGGAGGAGACCAGAGGTGCTGCTCCACACCCTGCACAGCCGAGGACGCCCCACCTCAGAGAGTCATCCAGCCCCAGACACCCACAGCACAGAGCCCAAGAGCAGTTGTGGGGCGCGCAACCAGCATGATTCAGGCAGTGTCTTGGGTGCCATCTTCCCCGCTTTGCTCCTCAGCCCCAGGCCCTTTCCCTGGAGACCACTGAAGCACAAGGACTCTTAATTGAGCAGATTTGCATTTCGTGAATTCCTTCAGCCAGGACCATGGGGGTTTCTCACAACTGCTCTGGATTATCCAGACCTAGCAGGGTCGTGTTTGATTCTGCAAGGAACCTGGCACTTCAGCTGCACAGACCCCCTGAAACCAGCCCCCAGGGAGCCCCGGCGCACAGTCCACACCATCGAGGCCATGCCCACCTCACGGCCTGGGCCACGTGGCCCCAGCACAGATATGTCGTCCTGGCCAGGTACCGCAGCATGTTGGCCTGGCACTTGAGACTGGCCCTGACCAGGTAGGTGCTGGAGAGCTCTGTGTTTTGGTACAAAGCTGAAAACAAACACAGAGAACACAAAAGGCTAAGTTAGATTCCAAGTCCTTGCCATGTGCTGATGCCAGCATCGGCAATATCAGGGCTGAAAGCGGATTCTCGCCTAGGGGCATCAAAAGGCCTGCAGCCACAGCTGGGGCCTCATGCCCGAGGAGCAGGGTGGCGCCCACCTGCTCGATTCTGTTTTGGCAAATCCCATTGGAAAGTGTGGTGCAGCAGGTGGGAAGGGCAAGTGAGCAGACGGGGAACCCTATACTACAATCCCTGGGCTTTAAAATAACACCTGATCTGGATATACACTCTACTGGTGATACAACAATCTCCAAAACTGGAATCATGTTGATGGAGCAGGGGCTGCCTTTCTGCCACGCTCAGCCAAGCAGTAGGCAGCCAACCCCGGCGAATGTCATCATTTTAACAAAGCCCTGGGGAGGATGTGCAGACCCAGGCCCACAACAGCCCCGGTGCTCTCTGGGCAGATGCCCCACTGTGAGCTACTCCATCCTGCAGCATCTGCAAATGGCCAGTCCCACGCCTGAGCCTACCTCCCTGTCTCCTCTCCTGGGGACGCTGCTTCCCACAGAGCCCCCGCTGTGTTGCATGGGGTGGTCCCCAGCTGGGTGTTGGCACCAACCAAATGCCCCAGGGCCAAAGGACAACTGATAATTGTGCCAGATGCCACGTCCAGTAGCATCCCCCTGCACCCAATGTCTCCTGACCGAGGTGTCCTCCTGGGTCAGGGTCCTCCAAGCTCAGGGTCAGCCACCCCAGTACGTGTGATGTGCAAAGACTGTTCTCAGGGAGTGACTGGTGGTGGTTGCAGATGGCTTGCACCCTTGTACCTGCTTGATTTCCACACCCAGGTACCTGAGAGCCGTCAACCCCATAGCATGCTCAAGTTAACCCATCCCTGGTATTTGCACCCCAGAACCCCAACTGGTGCATGACTGCATGCCGCAATCACAAAGGCCACTGACCACGGCTGCCACAGCCAGGCCAACACTCCTGTTCTCATGTGCTCTGGCTCAAGCAATGCTCTCTACATTTGCAATTTCATGAATCTACAATTCTAAAAATGGTCAGAATGAGTGACATAGAGTTGAAACTTTGAATTTTGCAAAGTAAGGACATAAAAAAAAAAAAAAAAAACCTACCACCACCATATTCCATAAGAGAAAAATGTAATATAAAGAATGGCAACCCTTTAGCTGGATAAATTTAGTTTGATTGAGAAGTACGCCGATGTGATGTTTTTCCTCATTTTTTCTTGCTCATTGGATACTTCATGAGGGTACCAATGTGCACACCAGCATGTGGAGACCTCTCTGGAATGAGGACAGCTAAGTACAGCCTGGGCACTAAACCTGGCCCACCGCTTGTCTTTGTAAATCAAGTTTTATTGACACCCAGCCATGCCCATTCACTTACATAATGTCTACATGCTTACCTTTTCCCCTCCTTGTTTGCACCTGGAGCAGCTTCAGGGACACACAGGTGTCCAGCAGGAGCTCTGTCCCGCAGGAGCTGGTGCCCAGCCGTGCAGCCACTGCCGCCGCACCCAGGGGCTCTGGGGCCTCAGCCAGAAGGTCAAACACGCCCAGCTCACAGGCGGCAAACAGAACCTCGGAAACAAGGGGCCAGCTTTGAGTGTCCTAGGAACCGTACTCACCATGGGCAGCCAGGGGTGCGTTTTCGGGGGACACTGCCCTGCTATGGAAGACGCTATGGCAGTTCCTTAAAAAACCGAACATAGAGTGGCCGTAGAAACCAGAAATTCCAATTCTGCATATGGACCCAAAAGAACTGAAAGTGGAGACCGGAAGAGATAGTAGTACACACCCATGTTCACTGATGCGTTATCTACAGTACCCAAAACATTTAAGAACCAAGCACGCACCAACGGACAAATGGGTGAGCAAAGTATGGTCCACGCACACAGTGGAATATGACGCAGCCTTGAAAAGGAAGGATGTTCTGCACCTGCTGTGACATGGGTGAGCTTGAGGACATGGTGCTGAGTGACATGAGCCAGACACAGAAGGACACATCCTGCGTGATTCCACGTATACGGGGCCCCTAGAGGAGTCCCATCCACAGAGACAGAGAGTAGATGGTGGCGCCAGGGCTGGGGACAGGGATGGGGAGTTAGTGTTTGATGGGGACAGAGCTTCAAGTTAGGAAGATGGAAAGTTCTGGAAATGGATGGAGGGGGGTGGTTGCCCAACAGGGTGAATGTGCTCAATGCCCCTGAGCTGTGCACATAAAAATGGTGGAGATAGTAAAATTTATGTTATGTCTATTTAAAAACAATAAAATTTTCAAAAAAATAAAGAATTTTTAAAAAATTAAAGAATGAAAATTTTCAAATGTTTAAACTCATTAAAATTTTTAATTTAATTTTGAAAATGTAAAATAAAATGTTTAAATTGGGTTGTGTTAATTTTGCAAACAAGGAAATACATATACTACGTTTTGTTGTTGCTGTTCAGAGGTCAGTGTTCCCTACACTGTCAGTGTCTTAAAATGTATTTTCTTCCGTTTATCTGTTTAACGAACTTAGCAGGTCGTACCTGAAAATAACGCATAAAGTATAAAACATGGATAAGTCAATGCATTTTTCCCCCTCCTGCACACAGTGTTTGGATGGGTGGTGCCAAGGCTGGGGCGGCCTCACTGATAGTGGCCAGGATGGACACACACACACTCACATCCCATGTGCACAGATGGTCCTGGAGCCCAGGTGCGTGTCCCACGGCACTCACTCCACACAGTGATCAGCACTGGTCCCACACGTGCATGAACGTGAATAAAAGTAAGACCCGTCTCCATCCTATGTGAGGAAGTAAGTAGGTTGGTGTTTGCTTTTTCACTGAGCACACGGAAAGCCCTACACCACACACGCGCGCGGCCGTGGTGGTGAGGGGTGATACTGCATTTGCTGTTATTCTGTGAGTAGGGTCCTCTTAACTCTTATTCCATGAAAGCAGGGTTTCTGGACCCCAGCACAGCTGACATCTGGGGCTGCCTGGCTCTCTGGGGTGGGGCGTCCTGGGCACTGTAGGGTATAGAGCTGCGTCCGTGGTCTGCACCCACCTCAAGCCAGGAGCACCCCTATCCTGGCCATGACAACCAAAAATATCCCCAGACCTTGCTGAGTAGCCCCTGGGGGCCAAGTCCCCATTTGAGAACCACTGGAGTAAAGTTCTATCAAGGTTATTTGTACGCTCCATCTATAAAATTCTATTAAGCTCATATTAAGTCTTGTTAATGTTGTTTCCTTTTGCGTTCTGTGAGGGGAACACAAACTCTTATTCTATTAAGATTGGATCAACTCTTTTGAGGGTTCCATTCCTTGTTATTCTATGAAGGTTTTATTAACTTGTCCTATATTAATGTTGTATGAACTTTTCTTCTATTAATGGTGCACAAACTGCTTTAACTTGGGCTGTTTCAAGTCTTATTCTATCAAGACGGTATTAACTCTTGCTCGGTTAAAGGTATATTATTTCTTACACTGCTAAGGTTGCATTAACTCCTGTTATGACTATATGACATCTTGTACTAAGGTTGTGTGAACTCCTACTGTATTTAGATTTTATTAAGTCATTCTATCAAGGTCATATTAAGTTTTATTCTATCAAGGTCATATTAAGTATTACTGTATCAAGATCCTATTGGGTTTTATTCTATCAAGGTCATATTAGGTTTTATTATATCAAAGTCATATTAAGTATTATGCTATCAAGGTTGTATTAAGTATAATTCTATCAAGATTGTATTATGTTTTATTCTATCAAGATCCTATTAAGATTTTTTCTATCAAGGTCATACTAGGTTTTATTGTATCAAGGTCGTATTAAGTATTATTCTGTCAAGGTCATATTAAGTTTTATTCTGTGAAGGTTGTGTTCCATCTTCTTCTGTTAAACTCGTGACAACTAGGTAACATATCCTCACGTGTACTGAATGGGATTTTCCTCCCAAGATTTATAACCTGTCCAACACCAGTGTGAGCGAGGAGCAAACAGCCCCAGCTGGCCAGGAAACATCTTGTGAGCACAAGTCAGTCACATCTTCAAGCAACAGAAACACAGCAAATTATGATGATTATTTTGTAGAAGGATGCTCCTTTTCCGTATCTCAAAGGCTCTACAATAGGAATTCTTAACCCTTGGGGGTCTACAGACCAAATCTGGGGGGATCCGTGAGCTCGGTTGGGGAAGACATTCTGCTTCAATATTCAGTGACCTCCACCCAAAGTCAGCACCCTCTTCGATTATGAATCAAGCGCAAAGCACCGTAGTATTACAATACCTGCGAGTCAGTGACCGAGGGAAGCCAAGACATCTTTGTGTCTCGCGATGTCTGCCACAGGGCACTTGAAATACAACCGACACCCACACGGCACCATGGTTTCCTTCGAGTTTGGACTCGACTGGCTGCACACATCACCCCAATCTTGCAGCCCCAGACCCTCCGCCCCAGCGACTGCCGTCCTTGGGTATCTCTCCGCCTTGTGGATGCTCAGCCACTACCTGGTGAAGCTGTGTGTTCTCAAAATTAGAGTTTCACTGCAAAAAGCCGGGGAGGTTTGAATGCTCTCCTGCCCTCTGCATCCACACAACTGTCCATATAGACATGTTCAGCGCCTGGACCCCAGAGATTTCCAGCACAGCATGTGTGCGTCCCACCAAAGACCACCCCCCACTGCTAAGATCCTCATCCCACAGCCCTGACACCGGTGGAGCCTTAAAATATAAAATCTAATGCAAGCTGGTGCAGCCACTCTGGAAAACAGTATGGAGGTTCCTCAAGACATCAAAAATAGAGCTACCCTACAAACCAGCAATTGCACCACTGGGCATTTACCCCAAAAATACAAATGTAGGGATCCAAAGGGGCGCCTGCACCCCAATGTTCATAGCAGCAATGTCCACAATAGCCAAACTGTGGAAGGAGCCGAGATGCCCTTCAACAGATGAATGGATAAAGAAGATGTGGTCCATAGATACAATGGACTACTACTTAGCCATCAGAAAGGACGAATACCCACCATTTGCAATGAGGTGGATGGAACTAGAGGGTATTATGCTAAGTGAAGTAAGTCAGTCAGAAAAAGACAAATACTGTATGATTTCACTCACGTGTGGAATTTAAGAAACAAAACAGATGAACATAAGGGAAGGGAAGGAAAAATAAAATAAGGTGAAGTCAGAGAGGGAGACAAACCACAAGCGACTGTTAACTCTAGGAAACAACTGAGGTTTGCTGGAGGGGAGGTGGGTGGGGAATGGGGTAACTGGGGGATGGGCATGAAGGAGGTCACGTGATATAATTAGCACTGAGTGTGATATGCAACGGATGAATCATTAAATTCTATCCCTGAAACTAGTAATACACTCTATGTTAACTAACTTGAATTTAAATAAAAAATTTTGAAAAAAATTTAACAAAAGAAATAAATGAAGGACTATACAAAATATATATATATAAAATCTAATTATAACTTGCCTCTACTCTTTTATGGAACTAAAATTCGCATAGCAGGAGATTCGGCATTAACCACTGTAAACGAAATAACTCAGGGGCGTTTGGCACATTCACTGCGTTGTGCAACCACCAGCTCTGTCTGATTCCAGAACATTCTCATCCCCCCAAAAGGAGAGCCCATCCCCACTGGCAGTCCCTCTCCAGTGCCCGGCGACCACCACTCTGTTTCTATGGATTTGCATATTCTGAATGTTTCATATAAATGGAATCACACACCACCTGGTCTCTGTGTCTCCCATTTTCACCCAGGATAATATGTACTCAGTCAGAGGAAGGGATGAGATATTGATGCGTGCTACATTGCGGACGGACCCGCAGACGCACCTCTAGTTTAAATGCATCACCATGCTTTTTAGTGTGTTAATGGACGAGCCCCTCTATTGCCCTATCACAGAATGTTTTCAGTATTTCGATCCCTGTCTTTTGATAAACGTTGCCCCACACCCCAGGGTCCCAGCCTTTGCCCGGACACCTGCCCATAGTTCCAGGACATCCCACCCCTAAGGGACCCTCTGTACCCATTAAGCTGTCACTCCCCATTGCCCTCGCCCAGCTCCCACCAACGGCATCCAAGAGTGCTCAGTGGAATGTTCTCCCCACGCTCCTACCTGGGAGACCATGAACCCATTTGAGTACTCGGTCAGCAGATGGTACGCCTGTTCCTCGGGGGAAGTCATCTTTGTCCCACGCCAAGTTGGCCTTGAGAGCCCCCGGTTGTCCCAGCTGCAGGGAGTGTGGGTCTGTTAGCAAGTGGTGCGGTGGCCAGCCACTCGGTGCTGCCAGAGCTCCTTGCTGGAGGCCCAGGGTAAGCCAAAGGCTGATCACTGTAGAAAATCCCATTAGCCCTATTAAGGGGATGACAAAGCTTAAGGGTACTCGCTGGCTTTCTGCTCGCTCCTTCTGTCCCTGCTGTGCACACAGCCCTAAAATAGCCTGAATCTCTCCCCTCCCTCCCTTACACCATCAGCTATGGAACGCATCCAAAACCAATATGCTTGCTAATCACCAGCATCGATTACTCATTTCATGTAATGAAGAGTCTCTAGTCCCCTTTACATGGGGAGACAAAGAGGGTATAATTAATCTTTTAGGGCTGCCATAACAAAACCCATATGCCTAAAACCAAGGGAATTATCCTGTCCCAGCTCTGGAGACCAGAAGTCTGAGATCCAGGTGGGGCAGGGCTGCTGAGATCCAGGTGGGGCAGAGCTGTGCTCTCTTCTGAGGTTCCTGGGGAGGGTCCTTCCTGCCTTTTCCACCTTCTGAGGCTCCAGGCAACCCTGGGCTCGTGGCCGCATCCCTCCCATCTCTGCCTCCATCTTCATGTGGCTTCTCCTCTGTGTCTGTGTCTCCTCTTCTGTGTCTTGTAAGGACACCTGTCATTGGATTTAGGGCCACCCTCGTCCAGGATGAGCTCATCTCAGATCCTTCACTTACATTCGCAAAGACCCTGTTTCTGAATGAGTTCCCAGCCTGAGGTTGCTGGGGTTAGGACATGGACATATCTTTTGCGGGGCCACCATTTAACCCGCAGTACAGAGGGGGTGAGATCAGCTGTCATCCAGGGCTCAGGATCTTTAAAACACTGTCTGAAGGCCTGTCCTTCTTTGTTTCCACAGCCAGCAAATGCCCCCAAAACCATTCCATGGATTTGGACTCTGAAATCACTTTCAATCGCATGTCTTGCCGCAGCTAAAAATGTGCGGTAGGGACTTTAGTGAGGGGTGTCACTCAAAAGTGGCCTCTAAAACAAGGTCATGTGATTCCTTTTCTCCTCTGCATTCTGTCTGTGCTTGGGACATCAGCAATAGCTCAGACGACAGACGGCGGAGGCCACACATGGGCAATGGGCTCCCAGAGAGAGAAGAGAAGAGCAACGGGCCGTCCCCACTCCCCTCCCTCCAGGACCGTCGAGCTAGACCTCCCCTTCCCGCGGATCTCACCCGACAGGAGCCCCTGTGCCACCCAGGCACGGTCCCTTGGGAGTCACATGTGGCTATTCTCTGTTAAAGCAAGCGATTTTGTGCAGGGAACATTATCATCCCAGAGCCAAGATTTCCAGGCCAAAGATGGAAATTCAGGAGGCTTCATGCAGACAGCTGGAGACATGGGGCATCTGTGCCTCCGGGGGACATCCTGGAGGCAGCAAGCACAGCGGCAGCACCAAGGGGAGCCAGGTGAGGGGTGGGGGAGACAACTTTAGTTCACTGAAAAATCTCCCTGGTATTCCGATGGAGATGACCCTGAACAGACAGCCCGGCCCTACGAGATTCCCTGAGTGGATGTGAGCCATTGCTCCACTCTTCTGGATGCTGGTGTCTATACTGGGACGCCTCCTAAGGACTCACTGCTGATGTGTAGAGATGCCGCGGACCCTTGTACACCGTTCTCTGTCCTGAAATCTCGATGAGTAAGCTGACAATTTCCAGGTGTCTTGTGATTTCCGTGTGGGTAATTAAAATGCCCACATATAATTAAAATGCGGCTTCTTCCTTTCCAATTCGAAGAGTAAGGGAGAGGAGGAAAACTGACATTGGGTAGGCTTGCAGCAATCTTTGATCTACCTATGTCTCTTGTGATTATTCACATATTTATGTACTTACGTATTTACTTATGTATCTTATTCATTTATTTCGGCTTTTATTACATGCCCACATTCTGCTACAGCTTGGCTGGGTACCTGTCCGGTGGTTTAATAGATTTGAAGTTCCAGTCCAACTGGCTTTGTTTTGGAGACATAAAGACAGTCTTCCAAAAAGTGGAAATTGCACAATTTACTTGATAAGCCATGCGAAACCATTTGATATTTATATTAAAAGATCACATATCTGAATCTACTCTCATCAACTCATTTTCAGTTTTTGTTTGTCCTGCCTCTTCTTTGCCCTGAGCCATGGCCCGGCACTGCCTGGAATGTGCCTCACGTGTCTCTCGTGACTTTTCTGATGCTTGACGTTACAAGCAAAGCCCAGATGGCATCTAGAGGCTGTCCTGCGGCCTCAGCCTTCCTCCTCCCCACACCCCTGTAATCCTGAGCTCAGCATCAGCTCACCACGCCTCGCCCATGCCCCATTTGGGGGGCAGCATCGCCTGTCTGGGGGTGCAGGGAAGGCTCCAAGGGTGCGCTCAATGCCATCGTGGCAAGAAGCTGGGCTTGTCCTGTGGTTGGGTGGGCGACGTGCAGTATGACAGAGCCTGAGATGTGCTTACACAGAAGCTGGAGGTAAGATGGTGAACGACCCTTGGGTGCGGGAGGGGGCTCACAGGAGGGACAAAACGACCTGCCACCGCTTGCATTTGTTTGATTAAAGTGCAAGTAGCCCTTCTCAGACAGGTCACCCCATCCCAGCGGGTAGGATCTCCCTGGGATCTTCCGTTAAGGCGATTACTTTACTAATGAGATTGAGGGCTGAGAAGGGCTGAAGACTAATGCCTCAAATTCAAGGTCAGTGCTCACATCCTCCCCTTTCAGAAGCAGAGTCCTGAACACGAGTAAACAAAGGACTCTAACGTTAGAGCAGCTGGAGATGGACAGAGGCTATCCCTTTGTACATCGCCAACCACTGGCATGGCATCCATATTGGCCCACCAACCCCTGAACGGTCCTCCTTTCTTGCCAGAAGAAGTAAGATGCCATCTCGACAGAAGCAATTCCCACCACGCAGGCAGAAAACAGAAAAGGATTTGCGTGGACAGGAGTTGTTCAAAAACGAATCCGGCTAATGGGTTTCTTTTGGGGGGAGGCAAAAATGTTCTCAGGTTTGTGCGTGGTGATGGTTATGCACGTGACTCTACCCAAAGACGTTGCATTGGACACTTCTCATGGGTGGACGTTATGGTAAGTGCAGTGTATCTCAATAAAGGTATTTTTTGAAAGACTTTATTTTTTTTTAAGGATTTATTTATTTTGAGAGAGAGCACGAGTGTGCATATTGGGGGGAGGGGCAGAAGGAGAGAATCTTCAAGCAGACTCCCCACTGACTGTGGGGCCCAACACGGGGCTCAATGTCACAATCTCGTGACCCTGAGATCACGACCTGAGCCGAAACCAAGAGTTGGATGCTCAACCGACTGAGCCACACGGGCGCCCCAAGATTTTCTCTTAACAGTTTGAGGTTCCCAGGAAATGTGAAGGGAAAACTCAGCGATTTATGATACACCCCTTGCCTTCACGCACCCATGGCTCGCCTCCCCCATGAAGGCTATTGCTAAGGAGAAAAGCATCCATGGAAACCTACGAACAAGAAAATGGAACGGGCTTCCAATGAGCACACCAACGGGCTTGATCAGAACGCACCGCCTGATGCTCTGTCTGCAGCATGGGCCACCTGCCCGTGTCCTGGGGTCCCCACGTCCACGGGGGACGAGGACACACCCATGCGGGGTAGACCAGGAGACCCCAGTGCCTCTCCCACTTCCTGAGCATGCGGAGCTGGGGGAGCAGCCCCCTGCTTCCCTCACGGACAGCCGCTCACGTGGTGAAAATCGATTGCACAGACAAAAGCACTAATGTGTCGAGACAATGAACACCGCCAGGCCGGCCTGACAGCCACGAAGGACACTGAAGTGATGCAGACCCACCTGTTGGCAGAGAGAACAATTCGTGGCACAGCTCCCACGGGAGGGACGGCTGAGTCCCCCAGGCTCCACCCGCCAATCCCTCGCGCTTCTAGAGAAAATGCCTGAGACACACATGGCTGAGTTTGAGAAGGTTCACACGTTGGCAGGTTGACGGTTCACGAGAGCTACCCTCAAGTTGGGCTCATTTCTCAAGGCTCGGGTCCCACGATGCGATGTGGGGAAACAGACGGGGGAAGGTGACCCTTAGATCGCAAAACC
The DNA here is from genome assembly GCF_037043125.1 of Eumetopias jubatus. Classification (NCBI taxonomy): domain Eukaryota; kingdom Metazoa; phylum Chordata; class Mammalia; order Carnivora; family Otariidae; genus Eumetopias; species Eumetopias jubatus. The sequence continues at coordinate 126,133,418 of NW_028274817.1, forward strand.
ATGGACCTTAGTAGCACGCAGGTGCCATCAGGGGAGCAGCTGTTCACAGATCTGCACCTGTGTCAGCCCGGACCCCCTAAATCAGGCCGTCAGGCTTCAGGATCTCGTGCACACTCCCGGGGTGACTACTGTGCACACAAAGTGGGAAAGCACATGCCCGGTGGGTTGGCGCGAAGGTGACCTAGACATTATGTGGATGATTGCATCAAATCTAAAATGCACATTTACTGATTTTTTATAGTTGACCGTCACAGAAATCGGGATGTAGTCCTGGGTTGAATAACGTCCCCATAACATTCCTGGACCCTCAGGAAGGGGACTTCTTGGGGAGAAGGGTCTCTGCAGAGGGGATGAGGTGAGCAGAACATGCCGCGGGCAGAGAGGAGGCAGAAGCAGCTCCACCTGGATGGAGGGTCATGTGCATCTGAGCTGGGGAAATGTTCACCTTCCCAAAGACGGAGGCCGCACACGGACTCCTGACACGGTTACGCACGTTCAATCATAGAAATTGAGTATAGCCAACGTCTACAGAAAGCGGCATTGTGGGTGACGACTGGCTGAAGAATTTGTGCTTTCTTCTCTTTCCTGATCAGGAGACACGCCCTGAGCCACCACCACGAGCCTGTCCATCCCCGGCAATCCAGATCCTGGCAGGGAGGGGACAGAACCCTTGTCTCTTGGGATTTACGTTTTAAACAAGACAGATCATCAGGGGCAAAGAAAGAGGTTAAAATGCCCATGTCAGAGGGTCATAAGGTGTGGTGTGGAGAGAAGGGGGAAGGGGAGCTGGGTTTGGGGAGGGAATGTGATTTTCTAAGAGTGGTCGGGGAGACCCTGACCATGTGAGTGCCAAGGGGAGCAGGTGACCACGGGAAGAGCAGACCTGGAAGAGGGACAGCAGGTGCAAAGGCCCTGGGGCTGCAGCGCATGTGACCTGTTCAGAGAAGAGTGAAGGAGCAGGGGCAGGTGAAAAGGCCCTGGGGCAGCGGTGTGTGTGACCTGTTCAGAGAAGAGCAAAGGCCCTGGGGCAGCGGCACGTGTGACCTGTTCAGAGAAGAGCAAAGGCCTCGGGGCAGCGGCACGTGTGACCTGTTCAGAGAAGAGCAAAAGAGCAGCCAGAGGGCAGAGGGAGTGAGCAGGAGAGGGAGGAAAAGAGGAGGGTGGCTGGAGAGCAGTTGTTCACAGCTGCAGGGTACTGCGCAGACACGCCAGAGACAGAGCCCAGTGAAGTGTTGCCAGTGGGCACACGGACCACAGCACGCCCAGGTCCGGGTCCACACCTGGGTTTGGAAGGGCCGGCGTCCACGTGGCACACACGGAGCCTGGCACGGGGTATCGCCCGGGGCGCTCCTGCAGGGAAAGGTGGAGGCCAGAACACTCCAGTGTCAGGGAGCGAGGGGCCGAGGGAGGGACAGGAGTGAGACCAGGTGCAGGGGGGGCACGCAGCCTTCAGCCCCAGACGGGCGCCTGCCAGAGCAACTTGGTGGTTACCTGGTGTCTCGGCGGTGGCAGCTGGAGTAGTGATGCTAGAGGCTGGGGGCTTATGAACAACACGTGCCTTTCTCACGGTTCCGGGGCGTGACCGTCCGAGGCCCAGATGCTGGCGGACTCGGGGTCTGGTGAGGACCTGCTTCCTGGATCACGGATGGCTGTCTATTCCACGTCCTCACAGTGGAGAGGCCAGGGGCCTCCCTGGGGTCTCATAAAGACGCTAATCCTGCTCGTGGGGGCCACACCCTCATGAGCGAATCCCCTCCCCAAGGCCCCACCTGCTAATCCCACCACCTTGGGGATCAGGATTCAGATATGAATTTCGGGGGGACACAGTCACGCAGCCAGGCACTGGCCATTGTGCGGGAGCAGTGGGGGGTGACGTGAGCCCGGGGTCCATGCCAGACAGGGACGGCATCAGGGTCAGCCCCCTGCAGGGGTGCGCACAGGAGCTGAGCATGAGGGGGGCTGTGGGGAGGCATCTATGCTGTGCAGGATGCAGATGGCGGCCTGTGTGCACAGCATGCTGACCGCAGGGGCCTAAGGCTGTGGCCTCCTCAGGTGCAGATGGGCCGCCTGGAGGAGGAAGTGGGACCTCAGGCTCCCCCGTATGCACCTGGGCAGTGGGGCAGCCCCACAGCCTGGGTTCGCCTGTACTTCCCAAGCCCCAGAGGAAGCAGGGAGAGGTGAGTGAGGGCTGCGGGGGTGGGCAGTGATGCTACACAGCTGGGGAATGCAGCATACCCCCGGGGCGGCAGCAAGGAGCCTCCTGAAGCGGGGGGGCTGGTGGGGGAGAGGGCCGCTGCCTGGACCCCAGACCTGCCCAGGGGAAGCTGGCACCGTAAGCTCACCCCCAGGTGGTCCCAGCGCACCTGCAGACCTGAAACCAGGCCCCGTCCTGAGGCAGGACCCTTCCAGACACCCCTGCACACAGCTTATAGCAGCAAACATTTTCCCAAACATGCATTTTACCTGTTTTCCCAAAAATGCAAGCGGACAGTAAACATTTTAAAGAAACTGGTTGTGCTCTTCAGAATGGGTCCCCAATCCCCCCACCCTGGTGACCCCTGATGCCCTCAGGTCTAGAGAACATCCCTGCCCCGTTCCTCCCTCAGGGCGCAGCCAAGGAAAATGGTGGCCCCACCAGTGACCCCTGGCATCAATCAAGCATCAGTCCGTACCAACAGCTTCAGATCAGGGTGACACAGCGCACACTCGGTACAGGGGAGTTTCTTGGCAAATGGGGGTGGGGGGACCCCAACTGCAGACACGGGGGAATCGACGGCCCAGCATGCCCAGGTCCGGGTCCACACCTTCTGCCCACAGAAGCTCACTCACCCGAAGAGGGAGCGAACGAGGATGTACTCTGTTGCCCCTGGTTTCAGACTAAGCGCCCCTGGTTTCAGAGCAAGTGGGCTGTCCTTTTGTCAAAGCCCAGCCAGGTAGAACAACAACAGATCAGGGGGCGGTCCCCATAATGACGTAACGGCGGTGGTCACCCAGAAAGAGGCTCAGGGAAGAATGCTGTCAATGACAGAGACCCAGAGAGACCCAGAGACACGGGGAGACACCGACCTCCCTCCTTGCCTAACGGGTTACGTATAGGACAACGCTCCTGAGGCTCAAATATCCCATTCTTTCAGGATGTGTTCTCTATTCCTAGCCCACCCCGCTGGGAAACACAGTAGCCTCACAAGAAACAGAAAAATCCACGTGCGTTTGCAAAGATAAAATCTAACCGGTGACACATGTATTTCGATTGATCTCCACTCCCTCTTACGAGCCACTATTGGTGGCTAAAGACACGTACAGAAAACAGATTTTTTAGGACGTAAGTGGAAATACTGGTACCGTGGAGAAATCCCACCCCCACTCAAGAGGACAGGGGTGCCAACTCTGAGATGAGCCCAGACGCTGTCCTTCACGCCCACCCCACTCATCGCTGGCGACCCCATTCTCACTGCAGAGGTGCATGGGAAAGCAGTTCAAAACCAGGCGCTCCGGCTCCGGCTCCACATTTGAGATGGTGTTGCTCTGGGGCCTGCAGAGGTTATCTGCTACATCACGACAAACTACCTCTGCCCTTCATTGCTGTCAAGTGCAGAACCTGGCCTGAGGGGTGCACTCATGTCTCAAGCCATGACCCTTTTCCTCCTAACACCCTGTGATGTTGTGTATGTGGCAAGGACTCCATCATAAACCATAACGGACCCCTCTTCCCAACACAGTCCTTTGCTCCCCGTTTGCCACCAGACACTTCAGAACAAGGAAAACTACGAAGAGTAAAGAGTGTCACAAATGACCGAGGAGATAGTTCTCCCAAAATAGGATCATCCTTAACTTGTATGCGCCCAATAACAAAGAGTCAAAATACAAAAGGCAAAACCTGACAGGACAGCAAGGACAGCAATCTCCTTGCTGCAGACGTCAGCACCACCCTACGTTCAATAACTGACAGGCCCAGCAGGCCCTGGGGCAGTGAGGGTGGAACCGCCTGGACAGCACTGTGACCACTCCACCTTCCTCGTAGCTCAGGGCTTGAACGTACATGAAGACCAGCGGAGGTGGGTATTCAAAACTCAGATTCCTGAGTGTCTTCCCTGGTGACACCCCATCCTGTAGGTCCAGGGCCGGCATTCTCCAGCTCTCCTAGGGCCCTCCCCTCCTGCCATCACCCCCCGCCCAGCCACATATATATCCTATGCTTCCTGAAGGCCACACACTCCCTAGTTACACCTCCCTTCCCCTTTCTCCCTAACCTCTCGCCCGATGCACCAGCTTGTTCCAGGTTGACACCTGTTGCCACAAGCACCCTCCTCACCCTTGCTCTCTCCTATCACCTCATGACCAGTTTAAAGCCCTCCTACCTGTCCTTTCCAGGTTGGAAGTGACCCGGTCTGTGCTTATGTCTCCTGTCAGCTCTTCCATGCTGACACCTCCCAAGCCACACTGACTCCCTGACCCTTGAACACAACGTTTGTTCCCATCATACAGACCTCTGCCTGGAAAACATTAGTCACAGAAACCCACCCTCCTGAGCTCAGGTAGACATCTCCCCATGCCCCAGAGACCTCCCCCTGACTTCCCAAAACCTGGTCCCAGGACGTTCTGAGCCAGTGATGGGGCTAACGTTCAGCGCTGGGCTACAGGGGCCCTGACAGGATTTCTGAGAAGCGTTTCCAATCCCTGGGCATCTGAGCACATCTTGCACCCTCGCCTCAGCAGGTGACAGACAAGACAAAATCCATGCCAGAGAAAGAAAGATGCGAATCTGCTGGGTCCATCTCGGTTTGTGACAGTGAAGTGAGCTGGGATGGAGGAGGCATGGGGCCAGCCATCCATATGCTGACAAGCTCTGCGTGCTAATTAGATGCAGACAGACGGAGGGACTGTTGGGAGTCTGGAGTCCCAGCAGGAGCGTTGACTCCTACCTGCTACAAACCTACGTGAGAAAAGAACCACTTCTACTTTAATTCATTTTTTAAAACTGGCTCTTTAGCTTTTAAAAAGACTGCTTTAGTGAATTTGCTAAACTTGTGCTCAGTAAACAAATCGAATGCTTCTTAGGACCCAGGATTCTTCTTCACGAGGTTATTTTACAATAACAACTGCACTGTGAAATCCATCGTTGCCTATCAGGGGTTCTAAATAAAGCGAGTGATTTCTATCAGTTTCAAACCTGCTAAACTAGGCTCGGTTCAGTAACAGCCCAAAAAGCTTAAACAAACAAAAAAAAGTATGGAAAGTATTAGTTCATTGGAAAAAGATTTTATTTCACAAAAAATGCAAACTGGAATAAACACCATCTTTCCTAACGCAAACATTACAGCTATTTTTAAGTATTTCTTGAGCTTCACTTGGAGAAGCAAATGATTATAAAATTTAACAAGTTTTTAGCCTTAAATCTGTTTGAAACGTTCCAAGTAAAAATAATTTAGCAAAACAGCTTCTTAAAAAAACCACACACACTAACCTTGACTAGAAACCAAAGCTTTTAACCAATCTTTTTTTTTTTTTTTTTTTTAATGCATAATCACCAGTTTGTCACATGAATGTTTCTGAAGTGAAGGAGCATCAGACCATGCTGGAGCACCCCCCACGCGCCGATACCTTAAGACAGCACGTTTGAGTTTTGATCTTAAGGACTTGCACTGTCTCCATGCGTGACGTAACGTGCCACGACCACTGGGTTCTACTGGCATCCTGCCAAGTGCACTTCCCAATCATCAGTTAAAATTACAAAAGAAAAAGGAAAAAAAACACCACCAGGGCAAGCCTTTTTCAAATTTTCAGGGCCCTGTGGGACCATGGCTGTCCATTCTGACAATCCGTCCCCGACGTGCAATGTGCCTCCCATGAAGTCAGTATACGTGGGGGTGTCCCTAAACGGGACAGAAATGCTGCTCTGCCTGCACGTACGTGGTGGCTATGCACTTCTCACCACTGCCGGCCAGTGCGTTTTTCCTGATTCAGAGAGAATTGGTGACATTAAAGCTATCGGATCAACAGTTTTAAGGGAAAACTAAAGCTAGCGATTGAGGACTACACGTACGGAACATAAAGGCCACCAGATGTTAATGAAGGGAGAATCGTCACGCGTGGCCCTCCTGCAAGGGTGGCTCCTTGGCTGTGCGCTCTGCGGAGGCTGGGCAGAAGAGGAGCCAAGAAGCCCCACGGGTCCTGGTCTTCGCCGGGTGGCCGCGTGGGGGGACACCCTGCATTACCTGTTCCATGCGCTGCGGTGCCGGCTGGGGGACCCTGAGCGTGACCTGTCTCGGTCACCGTGGCCATGGCGGCTACGCTTCCTGCCCGAGCCGCCCCTGCGGTCTCGGCTCCTCTCCCTCCGGCTGGACCGCTCTCTGCTACGGGATCTCCGGGACCGGCTGTGGTCGGGGCTCGCGCTCCGCCGCTGAGGGCTGTCATCCTGGCGTGAGTGCTTCTTGTGCTGCCGCCGCTCCTTCCGTCCCTGCCTCCCGTCCTCCCGACTGCCAGCCCGCCGCGGCCGGCTCCTCTCTCGCTTGTGTCTGTCGTCCTCCCCCCGGCCCCCGCTGGCCCGGCCTCGGGCCCCGCTGGGCTCGCGGTTGCACTTGTCTTGCTCAGAACGGATGTCCTTTTTGGGCACGCTCTGGTCACAGGCGGCGGCGGCAGCGGCGGGCAAGCCCTTGGGCTGCTGGTTGTTGTCGGGAATGCAGGAGAGGACACCGGGGCACCTCTTGTCAGGGGAGCTGTCACCTGCGGCGGCAAGACGAGAATTCAGGCTTTCCTTGCACTGGGCCCCCTCGGCCACGCTCCCGTTCACATTTCTCGGCGTGCTGTCGGTCTCCAGCCGGGGTGGGGTCTCCTTTGGGGTGCTGGGGGGGGGCTGGCCCACAAGGGGATGCAGGGAGGCAGCGCCCACGCAGCTGGCCGACACGGTCTGCAGGATATCCAGCACGGGCTGCAGCAGGTCTGCGTGGGAGACCCCGAGCTCATCCTGCGTGTGCGGGTCGTCGGCCTTCTTGCTCAGCAGGATGCTCAGCAGGCGCTCCCGCAGCTCCCTCTCCTTGCGCTGCAGCCCCAGGGCCCGCTCCTTCTCCTCCTCCACACGCCGCAGCTCGGCCTCCTGCAGCCGCCGCCTCTCCTCCAGCTGCTGCAGCCGCAGCGTCTCCTCCTTCCGCTCCTGCTCCTGCAGTTTCACTGCCTGCAGCACAAAGGGGAAGGCGTGGACATGTACCTCCGTGTCCCCTGCACGCTCCGAGCAGGCGCTGGGTTTCTAGATGCCCCGAGGCCTGGGGGGTACCGGGTGGACGCTCTGGCCGGAGTGCGGCCCGCCCGTCCCTACCACGCCCGGGCCGTCATGCGTCCGAGCGAGCAGGAAACCCCGTGGCCAAGCTACGTGGCACAGCCCCGGGGCGGGCATTTCGGGTGGGGCCTGGCCCCTCCGAGGCACACACGGGACCTGCCGTGAGGTCACAAGCGGTCACCAGCAACAGGGAGCTAAGATTATAATGCGGACATACGCTGCCGTGGCCGCCGCGGGACGTGCGGGGCCTAGGCTGGGTTAGCGTCTTCAATATTCACCATGAAACAAGAGCTGAGCTGCCACGTCTCAGCGCGCCTGCCAGTCTCCTTCCCGGGGACTTATCACAACTGTAATTAGACAACAGGTTATGGGGTCGCCCCGCGCCTCACTCCGCGGGGGCACGCGGCCTGCCCAAGCACAAGGAGTGCCGGGCGAGATCCCCGTGTGTCCCCGGCCCCCGGCTCGCAGGAGTTACCGTCGGGCCTCCGGAAGGAGCGGGTGGGAGGAACGAGAAGGCTGTCAGCACTGAGGCGCATATCCGTACAGCACCGGCTGAGACCTGTCAGATCCACGGCTGTGGAGGAGGGACGTGGCCCAACCAGGCTCCATAGTGCACCCTGAGGTCCCAGGGAGGCCGCAGGGCCCCTCTCTATCAGCAGGCTCAGCCCTTACCCTCCCGCCGCCCCTGGCCGTTGGCTGGCGGGGTCGGCGCAAAGCCCACCGTGCTGACGGCCATGCGCAGAGCCATCTGCAGCGGGAAGAGAGCCATGGGGACCAGGGCACTCTCGGTGAGCTCAGGCACTCCCTTGCTCTGGGGCAAAGGGTGACCCTGCGCCCCAGCTCCCTGAAGGCTCTCGGGACCGTGCCTGGGAGGCGTGAATACATGCTACGCTAAGTCCAAGTTCTCCCAACTCCGCGAGACAACAGCACATTCTAGAATCTGGAGCGAGGTAGGAAGGCCACACACGCTACCAGCTGACGGTCTGCCCGTCGGTCCTAACGCTCATTCTCGTCCGTGGCTGAGACCAGCCGTGGGACGGGGGCGGTGACGCTGGCCGCACGTGTCAGAGACGCGCAGACGGTGGCCTGCAGCGGGAGACGGCGCGGCCCGGGCTGCCGGACAAGAGCACCCGCGCCCGCCCACTGTACCTTGGCTCTGCTCAGCAGCTCGGCGATGAGCCGGATGGACTGCAGGTTGCGCTGAGCCAGCAGCAGCTTGCGCTCCTCCAGCCGGATCTTCTCCTGCAGCTTCTTCTGCTCCTCCGCCTGTAGCTTCTCCAGCTTCTTCTGGTTCCGGCGGAACTCACGGTCCCTCTGTTTCTGCTCCCTCTTGCGCAGCTTCTCTTCTCGCTTCCTCTCTCTCTCCAGCTCTTCTAGCTCCTTCTGCTTCCTGCGCAAAATACACGAAGGGCTCCGTTAAGCACGGGCGGCACGCTGCGGCTGAGCGCTCAGGCCGCGGCCAAGTGGGAGAGCTAAGTCGGGGGGGGGGGGCGGGTAGCGGAGCACGTTCGGGAGAGCGGTCATTTTAATGCTTTATCCCCCAGAAAGGTTTCGGCTGAACCCAAGCAACTGGGCACGTGGGGACGCACACTGACAGGATTTTCAGAACCTTTTGAGGGAGGGTCTTGCTAACGAACTCACAGACACGAAGAGAAGAACGGGTAGGTGTGACTGACTCAGAAGTTCGGGTTTCAATGAGACACAGCAAGAGGTACACAGGCCAAGGGCGGCCCGGGGGACCTCCTGCCACAGCGCCAGCCGGAACCTGACACACAGCGCTCCTGCCTCACGAGGGAGGATGCACACAAGCGGGCGGAGCAAAGTCTGTGTCCAGGAGAAAATGCAGGGGGCGGACGGGAGCGTCGGGACACGCTCCACAGCCCGCCGGCACGCCAACCCATCCGACACCATGGGGCCGGGGCAGTGAACTGACTGCGCACGGCCGTCAGCTGAGAACCACTCAGGGTACAGGCCATGCTGACACGTCTCCCACTGGGCACAAAGCATCCATCACCAGGGCTCTGCAAACAGGCCGTGGGGTGCCGCTGCAAGGAATGGAATACACATGTGCACGGCCACATGGAAGGTTCTGGGAGCACTTTGCTAAGGAAAAACTAAACGCAGAAAACTGTGTACCTTGTGATGCCCTTTGTGGGAGATTCTAGAAAAAGCAAACCCCCAGTGACAGAAAACCAAGGACGGCGTGCACTGGGCTGTGTTTCCGCAGACCGGGGGTCCCTGAAAGCGTGTACCCGCGTATGGAAACCGTATCGCGTGGCCAGACAAAAACCACCTGGACATGGTGGGTTTTCTTTAAAATAAACCCATACCAAGCACAACAGATTAGATCCACTGCTTTCGGCTGGGGGGGGTGGTGCAAAATGAGGATCGAAGTGCAACCAGCAGAGACAGAGACCCCCCCAGAGAAAATCTGCAAGAACCACTGGGTGTGTTCCCACAGACACCCTCACCTGCACTTTGGCTTCAAAATTAGTCGGATAAACGATGGACGTGGTCAAACACTGAGAGCTGCCCTGGGTGGGCCAGGACACATGAGGCGAGACCCCCACGCCCAGGCAGGAGGCCCAGAAGCTGCGGAAGAGCCACCCAGCCAGGGGACGCCGGCGTCGCAGAGACCTCGCACCCGGGGGAACGCACAAGGACACAAACCCCCTCGCGGCCCCAGGGAGGCATGGGGCCAGGGGCTCGCCCCAGCGAGCAGGAAAAGCTGCAGGGCCTCAGTGGGCACAGAGGGCCGCGTGTGGGAAGGCTCCACCACAGCCGGTGTCCAGGCCCCGCCAGCTACAAGAGCCGTGGGTCCAAGCAGCCTTGGGGGCCCCCAGAGGCAGGCGCAGCTCTGAGCGGAGGCGGACCTGGAGGCCCGGGGCTTGTCACGTGCCATAGCAGGACAGCTACCAGCCACGCTCCGCCCCTCCGTGACACGGAACCAGCCAGATGAACATGCGTCAGTGACCGAGGACGGGCACCCACACTCCCCGGGGCCGGCCTGCAACTCAGGCCGAGAAAGGGCTATGGGGGGCGGCAGTGGGCTCTGCGGGGACAGCCTTGCCCCCAACCAGCACCCCGTGAGCACAGCAGAAGCACTGCCTGCTCCCCGGGAACTGTCTGTCCTCATCACACTTCCAGCTCAGACAGACAGAGAAGCCTGTTCTCAAAAGCCAAGTGCCCACTTGTTCCGACTGTAAAGGTCCAGGACACCGTGCCTCTGGTGAGAACCCCCAGTGCCTCCTGAGAGGCTGTCGGGGGGCCCGGGGGCATGTGGTCACGGTCAGTGCTCAGGACAAGGGCTAGGCTGCTGTGCACGCTTCCCAGCGTCTGCCAGAGCCCACCACCTCGGCCTTTCCCGCTGCGGCCCAGAAGCGTGCGAATGCAGGGAGGGGTCGCTCACTATCCAACCCACGGCACCAGCTCCAGAGGCAGCATCTGCAGCAAGGCTCTGCAGCCAGCGTGTTCCTGCCCCAGCCGTCTGCTTCGCTCTGGGGCTCCCGCCAGCTGCGTGGGGCTCCCCCATCCCAGCCACGCCCCCACACACGGCCCAGCCTGCACACGCCAGCGAGCCGCCTCTCCTTGGGGAACAACGTGGAGCTGGGTCAGGAATAACGCACGCAGTCTGGACCCGCTGCCCCACAACTGGACTCCGGAGCAAAATCTAAGTCCAGAGTCGCCCTTCCCTCTGCGTTGGAGGGGAAGGTGCACCCAGCAGCAGGGGGAAGGCAGAAGAGCGACGGGGGCAAGAACGGTCACCTGGCGTGCCCCCTGACACCTGAATGACCTGAAAAGGAATCGATGACAGCCTGTAAATAGAAACCGTTCCTACTAGAATGTGGCCGATTTCGTCAGGTGTCCCATCCAGGTGGCTAACGGAGCTCCGCGCTGAGTGCACGACGGCCAGGGAACAGGAGGCGCGGTCCAGGCCTCCAGGGGCGGGGGGGGGGGGGGGGGGGGCGCATGCACACACACACAGACACATGCACGCACCCAGACGCGCAACAAGCACACAAACGCACCCAGACGCACACACGCACTGAGGCAGACGCACCCAGACACATGAGCACCCAGATGCACACACGTCCACCCAGACGTACACGCGCACACACGCTCATCCAGACGCACACGCGCATCCACAGCACACACAGATGCACAGACCCACACACGCACCCAGACGCACAGACACACGCTCATCCAGACTCACACGTGCACCCAGACACAACACACACACACATACCCAGATGCACACACACACACGCAGACGCACGCGCGCACCCAGACGCACACGCAGACACGCACACCCAGACGCACGCACACACCCAGATGCAGACACAGAGAACACAGACGCACATGCGCAGACGCACACGCAGACACACGTGCAGAGGCACGTGCCCGCAGACGCACGCGCGCACACACACACCGAGACACAGACGAGCACCAACGCACAGGCAGACACGCGCGCACCCAGACGTACAGAGACACACGCACCCAGATGCAGATACACGCACCCAGACGCACACTCAGACACACGTGTACACGCAGACGCACATGCGCACCCAGACACACATGCACAGACGCACACGCACCCAGGCGCACACACACGCACACCCAGACGCATGCACACACACACGCGCAGACGCACACGCAGACATATGTGCGCACGCACACGCGCAGATGCACATGCGCACCCAGATGCACATGAACCCAGACACACATGCAGACACACGCGCACCCAGACGCACACACACGCAAACCCACATGCTCCCAGACGCGCACGCAGACGCACACAGACGCATGCGCACCCAGACGCACACGCACACACACGTGCAGACACATGCGCGTACCCAGACGCACACACACGTGCGCACGCAGGCTTCCAGCGGCTGTGCGGAGGCCCCGCGTCTGCACACCTACCGTTCCTCCGCTCGCTGCCTCTCCTCGGCCTCCTTCTCTCGGCGCTTTTGTTCTTCTCTCTGCTGTTCCAGCTCCTGAAGCTTCTGCCTCTCGAGCTGCCGTTTCTTAATGGAGGCGTCGCTCAGGTGTTTGGTGGAGTCAAAGGAAACCTTTGGGGGAAAACGAGAGTGCAGAGCACAATCACACACAAGCAAACTTCGGACCAAGGTGGCACCCGCTACGCAGCAGGCTCTGCCCGACTGCACGGAACGCGTGCATTCCAGAGAACCCCGACTCGAGTGCGGCCTGCCCAGGACGTGGGGTCCGGATCCCACAGGCACATCTGGACACACACAGCCACTTCGGGGCTCAACCGTGAACTCCCCCGGCAATTCAAGCGGGAAGCACGCACCGACAGACACGCCTGGCCTGCACCATTTGTTTGGAAAGGAGAATGTCACCTTTTCGAAGACAGCGTGTCCCCTCCCGCTACCAGGGCCCCGCCGTCCCCCTGGACCGAGGCCACCAGGCCGGCCGTGATGGGGCCTCTGCTCCACGAACGAGGGCAGCCAGCTGTCCCGTGGCCACCAAACCACCTGAAGGGGCCTGCCCCCGACTCTGAAACGGGCCAGAGCAGGCGGCCGAGCGGGGGCTCACCTTGATGTTGCAGGCCACGGCCTTGCCGTCCTCACCCTTGTACATGAGCTTCATCCCGCGCAGGGCGCTCATGGCCTGGATGAAGCCCACATACTCGCGGTACTGCACGTACGCCTCGAAGTTCAAGTGTCCCCCGAAACTGAAGGTGTGGAAGTTGCGGCCAGTCATCTCCTCCCGGTAGGGGTCCAGCATGGGGATGTCCACGTTGCGGATCTCCCCGAACTTCTCGAACACCTTGACCAGAACCTCCTCACTGGGCTTCTCGGAGCCCGACTCCTTGAGGGCGAACCACTTGCAGGGCAGGCCCTCCAGGTGGATGGTGTCTGGCCGCTCACCCGGCAGCGTCTCGTTCATGTCCTTGGCGTCACGGAAGAAGGAGTCCCAGTCGTGGCGGGTGGGGAAATCGATCTTGAACTCGGCGGCGCGCACCTTGAGGATGTCGGAGAAGCCACTGAGCTTGATGGTCTTGCCGTCCAGGCAGGCCAGGAAGGACTTGACCAGGCTCTTGTTCTCCACCTCACCCTCAAAGCGGATGAAGTCCATGGTGCTCTTGGAGATGCGCAGCGTGGAGAACTGGTGGTTGTGCACCATGCCCTTCAGCCTTTCCATCACCTCCCAGTTGGAGATGGACTTCCCGGGCTGCTTCAGCTGCGGGAGTGCCACGCTGATGGTCATCTTGGTGATGGGCTTCAGGTACAGGCCGTACGGCGGGCAGAGCTCCACCGCCTCCGACGTGTCGTGCACTATGGTAGCCGCTGCCATAGCCGGGGCCTTGGGCCTGGAACACAGACACGGACGGTCAGGGTGGGCGCCGCAGAGCACCGTCCGGCACAGGACAAACCAGTGTGCTCTCTGCCGCGCCACGGACACGGGTCTCTAGCTCACTAAACACCACCGCCTCCTGAGGTCATGTTTCGTGCGGTTTTTTTAGGATCGAAGAGAAAAGAAAACCGGGCTGATGAAAACTTTCACAAAGTAGAGCATCATGCCCCAGCCTCTGTGGGCGCTGAGCCGCACCCAATCACCAGGGGCAGTGCGCCCAGGCCCATGGAGCGAGCACAGGCCGCGGCTCCCACTCCCGTGCAGGGGAGAGAGGGAGGAGAGGGTTGCCCAGCTCCCCGGGAGGCTGCAGGCCAGAAGCCTGTGGACAGGAAGGAGCTCAGCTCCAGACTCCGGGGGAGTTTGCGGAGGAGGCGGCCCTAAGGAAACAGGAAGGAAGTTTCTGGCCAAAATGTCAACTTGAACAACTCCACTGTGAGCTCATGCAGCCTGTGCATCCGCCGTAAAGTAAAAACAGTAGAAGGGCTCTTGTAAAGTCGGGGCTCCCCGTCTCTACCTGTCCTCCTCCGCCTTCTCTAAGGCAAGACTCTCCTACCGGTCTGACGAGGGTGCACTTCTGGAAAGCCCAGCGCCAGGGCAGGAACCCAAACAGTACAGGTGGCTGCCTCCCCCACCCACCCACCCACTGCTGGGAGGCTTCCCATCATGCCCTGAAGCTCAGCCTCGGGAGGCACCCCCACACAGGGGGTTGGTGCAGGACAGAAGAGCCCCTGCCTGGTCTAGGAGGTGAACGGGGTCCCCGAGACAGGGAGCTGGTGCAGGGCAGAAGAGCCCCCGCCTGGTCTAGGAGGTGAGGGGGCCCCCCAGACAAGAGGCTGGTACTGGACAGAAGAGCCCCTGCCTGGTCTAGGAGGTGAGGGCCCCCCCACACGGGGAGCTGGTGCAGAAGAGACCCCGCCTGGTCTAGGGGATGAGGGTGGCCCCCCAGACAGGGGCTAGTGCAGGACAGAAGAGCCCCCGCCGGGTCTAGGGGGGAGGGGGGCCCCCAGACAGGGGGCTGGTGCAGGGCATACGAGCCCCCCGGCCTGGTCTAGGGGGTTGAGCGGCTCTGGCACGGGCTGAGACCCAAGACTTCCCCCCAGGCTGCCGAGGGCCACACGGTAGCCTGAGCCAGACTCGGGGCAGTATCCCCCGGCCGCCTGGCTACCCGTCTCCCCAGCATGGTCCCCATGCCTTCAGCTACCCCTAGTACTCCAGGCCACCCCGGGACAACCCCGCAGCCCCTATGACCTCCATCCCCTCCCAGCTGGCCCTGGCCCTGGGGTCTGACCTCCACTGTTTCCTCCTCTGCTCACACGGTCCATAACTACCCTGGCACCCCCAGCCTCCCCAAGCTCTGGGACAACCGCATTCCCCACCCCTTCACCCTAGCCTCTATGACACCAGAGCAGCCCCCAGGACCCTCCGGGTCTCCCCAGCAGCCCCGATCCCTCCGCCCTTGAAGACCCCTCCTCGCACCCCCAGGATCTCTGCTGTCCCCAGTCCCCCACGGAATCCCAGCCCCTGCAGACTCCATGGTCCTACCCTTCCAGCCCATGGCCCTCGCAGACCCCCGACCCCCAGAGGACCCCCAGTCCTTCCTCGCAGACCCTGGACCCCCCAGAGGCCCCCGGCCCTAGCAGACCCTGGACTTCCAGAGCCCCGCCGGTCCTCTCAGACCCCGGACCCCCAGAGCCCCGCCCGGCCCCTGCAGACCCAAGACCCCAGCCCTCACAGACCCCAGACGCCCCAGAGCCCACACCCCCCCCCCCGTCCTCCCAGACCCCGGCCCCCAACCCCCAGGGCCTCGCAGACCCCGGACCCCGAGACCCCCCCGGCCCTCGCAGACCCCAGACGCCCCAGAGTCCACCCCGATCCTCGCAGACCCCGGACCCCCCAGAGGCCCCCAGCCCTAGCAGACCCCAGACGCCCCAGACCCCCCCCCCCGCCCGCCGTCCTCCCAGACCCCACCCCCCACCCCCCAGGGCCTCACAGACCCCGGACCCCGAGACCCCCCGGCCCTCGCAGACCCCAGACGCCCCAGAGTCCACCCCGATCCTCGCAGACCCCGGACCCCGAGACCCCCCGGCCCTCGCAGACCCCAGACCCCCCAGAGTCCCCCCGTCCTCCCAGACCCCGCCCCCCAACCCCCGGGGCCTCGCAGACCCCGGACTCCCGGCCCCCAGAGACCCCCGGTCCTCGCAGACCCCGGACCCCGCAGAGCCCCCCCAGTCCTTCCTCGCAGAGCCCAGAGCCCCCAGAGCCCCCCAGCCCTCGCAGAGCCCGGCCCCCCGAGAGCCCCCACCCCCCAGCCCTCTCACACCCCAGACCCCCGACTCCCGAACTCTCGGCCCTCTCGGACCCCAGCCCCCCGGCCCCCAGAGCTCCCAGCCGTCGCACACCCCGACCCCCGGCCCCCGCAGACCCCAGCCCCCCGGCCCCCAGAGCTCCCAGCCGTCGCACACCCCGACCCCCGGCCCCCGCAGACCCCGGCCCCCCGGTCCCCAGTGCCCCCGGGCCCCCCCAAACCCCGGCCCCCCCGGGCCCCCGAGCCCTCAGCCCACGCAGGCCCCGGACTCCCGGCCCCCAGAGAACCCCCCGGCCCTCGCACACCCCGGCTCCTC
Organism: Eumetopias jubatus; assembly: GCF_037043125.1. Classification (NCBI taxonomy): domain Eukaryota; kingdom Metazoa; phylum Chordata; class Mammalia; order Carnivora; family Otariidae; genus Eumetopias; species Eumetopias jubatus. Next base: position 126,149,693 of record NW_028274817.1, read on the forward strand.
GGAGTCTCCGGCCTCACAGCCCCCGGGCCCCGGAGACCCCCGCCCGCTTCGCGGAAAGGGCTCGTCGCGGGGTGTCGCTCACCGGCGCGGGGCTCCGCCTGCGCCCCCGGCCACCGCCGCTCAGGCCCGAGCTCGCCGCCGTCCCCCAACGACCCCGGCAGCCGCGGCCTCTCCGCCCGGCGCCGCCACGGTCCGCCGGAGGCGCCCCCGACGCCACCCGCCGTCGCCGCCGCCCGCCCCTGTGACGCATTTCCGCTTCCGGCGCTCGTGCTCGCGGAAGCGGCCGCGCGGCGGTTCCCTGTTTCGTCTGCCGGGTCTGGCCCCGCCCCTAGGCGGGACTTCCGGGAGGCCTCCGAGTGGGCGGGGGGGGCGGGCCGGCCCGGGCTTTGCACTGCGCGTGCGCAAGTCCCACCCACCCCCGCCGCCGCCACCTGTGCCTGGGGTCCAGGAGGCCTCACCTGGGGCCGCGTGGTGCCCTGGCCGCCCTAAGCCAAACAGGTGCGGGGCCTGTGCGTCCGCCTCCATTACTGTTATGCTCACACATCACATACAACGTAGCCGTACGGTTGAACTATTAACCATTTATTTACCACTAGTTACTTTTACTACGTATACTGGTTGTGGAGTATAATTAAATATACTATATAATGCCCTAAAAATATGCAACAACATAAAGACGCCACATCTTCATACTTTAACAGTTTTACGTCTCTTATTTTGATATCGTTAATTTTATTTTTTATTGTTTTAAACGTTTTATTCATTTATTTGACAGAGAGAGACACAGCGAGAGAGGGAACACAAGCAGGGGGAGTGGGAGAGGGAGAAGCAGGCTTCCCGCCGAGCAGGGAGCCCGATGCGGGGCTCCATCCCAGGACCGACCTGAGCCGAAGGCAGACGCTTAACGATTGAGCCAGCCAGGCGCCCCGATATCGTTAATTTTAAAATGCATAAAACGTAAGTAACCACATAAAATACGTTTTACATGTAATAGGTAATAATAGTTTTTAAATAAGATACGTATAGTTACATAACATAATTATAAATTGGCATGTTACAATTTACTAAGCTCCCACATTATGGCAGATGCTGCGTAAGGCATGTGTTTCTGATGCCCCAAATATAACTCCAGGGGCGCCTGGCGGCTCAGTCGGTTAAGCCTCAGATTCTTGATTTCAGCAGGTGTCATAATCTCAGGGACTCTTGATTTCAGCTGGTGTCATGATCTCAGGGACTCTTGATTTCAGCGGGTCTCATGATCTTAGGGACTCTTGATTTCGGCTGGTGTCATGATCTCAGAGTCATAGGATCGAGCCCCCACCCCCAGGCTCAAACGGGCATCTGCTTGTCCCTCTCCGTCTTTCCTCTCCCTCTGCTCCTCCCCCCTCCTCACGCACTCTAGCACTTTCTCTCTCAAGGAAATAAATAAAATCTTAAAAAAAAAAAGTATGTCACAAGTCTGCAAAGTGAAAATCCAGGGTGGCAGAACACAAATCCTGTGTTGTTCAACAAAAGGTGCCAAAACATTAACTTCAGAGGGGGCAGGAGTGGGTGAGGGGACCCTGGTGTCACGTGGGGCTCCTGGGTATCTGGGCGCCTGCTATGTATGAGTCATGTTGTCTGAGTGTCTTCTACGTGTGAGTCACGTTGTCCTGTTAATAAGCCACCCATCAAAGCAAATATGATCATGAGCTCCTGACAAGGAGGGAACAGTCTGGGGTGTCTCAGGAATGGGACCACTCTTTGAACCCAGGCAGGCGTCTTGGTAGGATGTGCCTCATTGCCATCTTTATTTAACTTCTCCTTTGTCTTGGAAACAGAGAGGTTTTGGGCGTTCTCATTAAAACCCTGTCCCCAAGGCTGCTTGCAAGGCGATGGAGCGTTTCCCTGGGGAACTGTTAAATTTGGAAACTGTTTTTCCACTCCGCTGGTCTGAAGCATTTGCAAAGCAAAGTAATGAGATACTCTTTCAGAACCTGCACATCTAAGAGGTGGTCATAATAATTTCAAAAACGCTCAAGGAAAATCCTTTTACACGTTTGAGCAAGGTATTTCTCTTCTGGATGCATCTCAAAAATAGGAAAACAGAGTCCCTAATATCTGCAGCCCTAATCTAGTATGGCCTGGGCATCGCTGTATAAATCACGCTCACAGAGTGTGAATGAAGGCTGAGAGGGTGATGGCATTCGCTCCCAGGATTCTGTGGCAAAGATGAAGGAATTCTGCCGTCGAAATCAAAGTCCAGAATCAGGTCATTCAAGCTAATGAAAGGAAAATTAATCCTGGGTGGGCCTGGCCTAGTCAGGTGTAGGAGTCAGAATTAAGAAGGGCACAAGGTTTGAGGCAGCAGACATACAGCCTGGTTGCCTGGAATAAGAAGCAAACTGCCTTATGGAGAAGAGCGTTTGGCAGGAATTAGGGGGTGGCCCTTAGGAGGTGAAGGTGTCACTGCTTCACTCTCAGAGAACTGAATTCTGCTAATAACCAGTTAGCTTGTAAGAGAGCCCTAAGTCTCAAAGGAGACCCCCCCTTACTGCTTGCCGACGCCTTGCTTTCAGCCTGGTGAGTCCCTGAGCAGAGACCCAGTTATCTCATGCCTGGACTCCAGAGTTAACAGAAACTGTGAAATGTTTTAAAATGTGTCTATCACATATTTATCACATATGGTGCATGTGGAGGGGAGGACTTGAATAACAGAAATTCATCCTCTCTAGTTCTGGAGACCAGAAGTCTGAAATCAAGGTGTCAGCAGGGTTGGTTCCTTGGAAAGCTCTAAAAACAGGTTTGCTCCAAGCTTCTCTCCCAGCTCCTGGTGGTTGCCCGAAATCCTTGCTGTTCCTTGCTTGTGGCCCCATCATTCCAATGTCCGTCACCACACAAACACCTTCCCTCCGTGTGTGTCTCTCTCTGTCTCCACCTCTCATTAGGACACCAGTCATGCTGGGTTAGAGCTCTCTGTGGTCTACCATGACCTCATCTTCATTTAACTGATTAGGGCTGACACAGAGAGGGACCCGGTCCCTTTCCAAATGTAGGCATTCAAGGAGGCACCACTAGAACTGAGACCAGCCAACTGGTCTAAATGCAGAACCAATCCAATTCTGGCTTCCCTCTAGATTACTTCCCTCCAAGCTAGAAACCTCCTCCCCTCCGCTGACATCTTTCACTTTGACCCAGATTCGGAGATTCCATTAATCTGTTCCTACAAGGAAAGTGCTTGAGGATGTAAATGTGTAGATCTATAAATGTATGCATATATGAATACCTATGCATCCACTTATCCATCTACTATCTATCTCCCTCCGTCTACCCATCTATCCAACCCCCTATGTATTCATCCATTTATCCAGCTATTCATCCTTTTCCCCATCCATGCATGTGTATATTCATTCACCCCCCCGCCTACCTACTCAATCCCTCCATGCCCCCTCCACCCACCCACCATCCACAAATCTACCCATCCATCCATCCATCCACCCATCTATCCACTCCTGCACCATCCGCCACTCACCCACTTCTCCATCCCCCCGTCAAACAAACTAGACACCCAGCCATCCCTCTCCCCATCCCTCTACCTCATAAATCCATGCCTCTGAAACCTTTACTCAAAACAACTCCTTTCCACCAGGTGGCGTAGCCGCCACCCTAATGAACACTGGAGAGAGCGCTGCCACATTAATCCTCTGGTCTGGTCCGAAGCCAAGGTCTTAAGGGTCACTTAGTTAATCCCTCATCCATCCTCAGCAAAGACACGTCCAGTGGTTTCCCATGAACGTTACCCTATTTACGAAATCCACCCAATGCAACTCATTCTCTTCTTAGAAAGTTCCCCATCTGTCCCAGAACTTTTAACTCAACAAGTGCCTGACTCGTTCTAAAGCAGCAACATAAAAAGAAAAGAGTATTCTGTTGTCTTTAGGGTAGCCACACCATGAGCTGGAGGCAGTACAGGAAACTCACTCTCTCCTCTGCTGGTGTTGGGTGTGTTAATTACCCTGATGTTAGAAAGGAAATTCAACAGGGTCTATAATAATTACCATTTAAAAAAATTTTTTTAAGATTTTATTTATTTATTTGACAGAGAGAGAGAGACAGCTAGAGAGGGAACACAAGCAGGGGGAGTGGGAGGGAGAAGCAGGCTCCCAGCTCAGCAGGAAGCCCGATGAGGGGCTCCATCCCCTGACCCTGGGATCATGACCTGAGCCGGCCCAAGGCAGACGCCCAATGACTGAGCCACCCAGGCGCCCCTAATTACCATTTTTAATGTGCCCACATTCTCTTTGATTCAGCAGTTACGCTGCTGGTAATTCATCCCATAGAATTTTTCCCCACAGATATACAAAGGAATATGTACAAATTATATTGCACATAGGTATGTACACATACATATATTTATATATGTGTGTGCAGCACATACACATATTATGTGTATAATATATTGAACATATATGTTTCCTTCAGGAATACAAGGTACATGTGCAATGAATGCTTCTGGCAGCATTAATTATGAGAATTGGAGGCAGCCCAATGCACACATACAGGGTGCTGAGTAAGCCAGACAGTACACCCCTATGCTGAGTCAGGCATAGGTGTACTCACTCAACAAGATGCAACATTACATGAAGATGGCACGTTGCAGACATGTTACATGCTCCCGTTGTTGTGATGGTATATGGTATTCAGTGGTGACTTCAGAGTGCGGAAACAGCACTTTGGGGTGGGGGAACCGTGGCCCTGGGAAAGATGGAGAAAGGGGGATGAAGAGGGATAAAGGACTCGCAGCTAAATCAAAGATGTCCAGCTGAATTGCATGGTCAGGGGTAAGAAGGATAAGAATGACCCTGAGGTCCCCGGCTCTGGCCACTGGATGAGGTCGATGACATAAACTCCATGGTAAAATCAATTAGGAGAAGGCTCAGTTTGGGGCAGGAAGGAGGCAGGTGGGTCCAGTTGGGATGATGTTGGTTTAGAGACCCCTACAGCCCTGATGGAGCTGTCCAATAGGATCCGGAGCTCTGAGTGAGTCCAGGAGGAGGAAAAACCATGACATCAGAGCTGTAATCATGGGACACAAGGAAAAGAAACTGTAAACAATCCATCCATTCATCTATCCATCCATCCATCCATCCAACCATCCATCCATCCATCCATCCATCCACCAACTCATCCATCATTCATTCGATCCATCCATCCATTCATCCATCCATCCATCCATCCATCCATCCATCTATCCATCCACCAATTCATCCCTCCATCCATCCACCCATTCAATTATCAATCCATCCATCCGTTTACCTAACCACCAATTCAATTATCCGTCTATCCATCCATCCACCAATTCATGCATCCACTCATCCACCCATCCATCCATCTATGCTAGTGTCAATGTGTGACAAGATGCATGGAATAATTGGAAACCGAGGAAGCTCACCTGAGCCTTGCCATACAGTTTTTATTGGTACTTGATGACATACTTTCCTTGTGGCTAACGTTTAGCGTCCACCTCCTCCTGGAGGCTCACAATAATATCTTTAATCTTCATCCCCTCTTGGAGGTTGGAACTAATAAAGCATGTCCCAAAGCCCTCCTCATAAACCACTTCACTAAATGGTCAAGTGACCAAAGCCCTCAGGCAAACAAAGACAGAACAGGACATGTCATGGCCTGGACATCACCTCCTAGGAGCCAGGGGCAGAGGCCAGACCTCCTTTAATGTCAGATTGAGTCTTCACCACACAAAAACTAAGTGCAAAAGTGCTACAATTTCTGGTAAGCGGTTTGAAGGAAGATGTGAAGGGGTGATATAAAGCATGGTCAGGGCAAGGGTAGGGTCCCCTCAGGAGATCGTGGTGGAAGCCCTAAGGGCGGATGTGTAGGGCTTGTTGAAGGAAGTTGAGGGGATCCTGGCCTCTCGGTGCAGAGTGGTCTCCCCTACATCTAGCTAGGTCCTGGGAGTGGGGAGTGGTCAAATGTGCTTGTGGGACTTTCCATGAGAGAGATCATACCAACCTCCTGTGGGCTCCCAAGCAGAATGGAACTCTTGTGGGTCTAGGGGCAAAGCTGATCCCCACAAGCAGCTCTCAGCGTCCAGGTGGAATCTGTGGTTGTGTCTTGCTGGGTTAAGATCAATTTAATCTCCTATATCCCCTCTCCTTTGTGGCCTGTCCAGATCGTACAGAGAAACACGGTGTTTCCAGGACCTGAATGTTTGTTCATAGAGTATCCCCCTCTGTTCATTCTAAGACTGACTCCATATTTTCTTTGTGGTTTGTTCCTGCTTTACAGACATAGGTTTAGTGTCTGAATGCCTTGGGTTTATAAACATGAGTTCAAACATGGGTTTAGGGCCTTCTCTGTGATTTCTCGACAGGAAGAGTAGAAAATCAGATGTTGTAGAGATCAGATCAAAGGGCAGTCTCAGAACAAGAGATAAAGATGCAAAACCAAGTTACGGAAGTGTCCCTCCCTTTGAGAGAAATGACATCCTTGTACTTCTCACCAATGTGCTGGGCTTCCCTTTTCTTTTTAGGGTAATTGAGGTGGGCCATCTGGAAAGTTCGAGTGGCAAATGACAGTTGGGGGAGGCCCAAGGTAGTGGCCCCATTATGAGGCCTCCAACAAGTAAAGCCTGCCAGAGAGACCCATAGGCAGGATCCAATCCAGAGACATCACTGAGAATTCCCATGATGAGTTCACTGAACTAGAATCTAATGTCAGAGCACTGGCAACCTCTGTCCTCTCTACCCACTCTTCCATCCATCCATCCATCCATCCATCCATCCATCCATCCATCCACTTATCCATCCATCCATCCATCCATCCATCCATCCATCCATCCATCCACCCATCTATCCATCCACCTATCCATCCATCTACTCATCCATCCATCCACCCATCCATCCATCCATCCATCCATCCATCCATCCACCCATCCATCTACTCATCCATCCATCCATCCATCCACCCATCCATCTACTCATCCATCCATCCATGCATAAATACATCCATCTTTCCATCCATCCATCCATCCATCCACCCATCTATCCATCCACCTATCCATCCATCCATCCATCCATGCATCCATCCATCCATCCATCCATCCATCCATGCATGCATCCATCCATCCATCCATCCATCCATCCATGCATAAATACATCCATCTTTCCATCCATCCTTCCATCCATCCATCCATCCACCCGTCCATCCATCCTTCCAGCCACCTACCTATTCTTTTTATATTTCTACCCTCTTGACTTTAACAGAAGCATGCTCATCACAAATATTCTCAAATCCTCCTTCGTCACTTATTTCATTTTTCAACTGAAAGAATTGCCACATTGGACAATTTCTCTTGACCAAATGACCATCGACCCCTCATAATGTTTAATTAATTCACCTCACTGGTCCTGTCCTTATCTCAAAGAGTAATGTTTAGCTCATCATGGATGTTTGCATCTGTGTTTGTTGTTTTTTACATAGTGCCTGACAGGATCATCGTTACATTGGTCACTATGTTTGGGGCACATGTTTATATCACCTCCTCTAAGGAGATGCAATCAGCACACACAGAGAAAGTCTCTCGTACTTACTTGTTTTCCATAGCAGCCGTGTTGCTATCCCATGTTCATCACTGAGGCTTGCAGGACCCCAGGTGCCCCAACATTCAAGGTGGGGCTTCTGTGGGGCTTCCGCTCCCCAGCGTGAGGAAGGAAGATGGGGCTGGCTCATTTCCTGCCTTCTTCTGGTTGCATTTCATCTTATCACTCACCAGGCATTTTGTGTGTCCACCACGAGAAGACTCACATGCAGAATTGCAGGAACATGTAGAGCTGGAAGGGGTGTTGGCCACCATGTCCCCCCTCCATCCTTCTATCCAGAGGGGCTCAGCAGCCACCATGGCCAGGACTCCATGCCCAGGTCCCTCCAGAACCTGGCCAGTCTCCTAGTACTCACTGCAGGACCCTCCTGTCCTGGGCAGCTGGAGAAACAGAAGCTAACCTTATTGCTTTTTCCCTTGTACATGGAAGGCCAGTGGAGACTTGCCCCATGAAGGTAAGTTTGGCATGCGCAAAGGGACAATGGCGGATCAGCTGGTCAGCAAAGCCAGACACGAGCACAGTCTTTCCACTGGAACACTGGTCTATGGAAGCGTGGTGCCTTCTCAGGCTCTGAAGGTTGGTCGTTTTTCCTAATGAATACCTACCAGCCTCCGTGCCAAACAGACAACAACCACAGGTCTTCCCGCTCCTTGTGAAGGCAGCAGAAATAATTCAGCAACCTGTCCCATCGCCTTGGTGCATTTTATCAAAGCATGCACCACCTGCATGACCTTGCAATGATACTTGGCCCGTTCACCATTGGGGGGGGACCCTTTTGCATATTGGGGAATACGCAAAAGCTATATTAGCAGTACAAACAGCAGGGTCCTCCCCGACCCTGGTCCCAAGCTCGGTTATTTAAAAACGGGTATTTTTCTTCATTGAGGTGAAGTTCACATCCTATAAAATTCACCGTTTGAAAGTGAACGGTTCGATGGCATTTAGTACGGTCACTGGGTTGTGCAACCACCAGCTCTATATAATTCCAGAACATTCTCATCTCCCCAAAGGAGACCCCATCCCCATAAAGCAGTCCCTCCCTGTCCCCCTCCCCAGCGCCTGGCAGTCGCTAACTCACTGTTTGCCGGTGGATTTGCCTCTTCTGGACATTTCATATAAATAAACACACTGTGCAGCCTTTCATGTGTCTGCTTCTCCCATGAGCATCGTCTGTTCAAGGTCCATCCACGTGGTAACAGGTGGCAGACATTCACTCCTTGTTCATGGCTGAGTCATAGTCCCTCGTAAGCCCGCCCAAGGAAAGAAAGCCCATTATTTTAGC